>NC_079220.1:12409425-12479425 GCF_029633865.1 Lampris incognitus | reverse complement strand
TCTCCGGAAGAGCTGACAAATTCATCCAGCGATGCTCGAAGCGACTTATGAAATCCTTGCTTCTTTATGTTCCCCCCCTTTTTCCTCCCCAGTTGTACTTGGCCAACTACCCCGCACATCCGAGCCGTCCCGGGCACTGCTCCACCCACCTCTGCCGATCCAGGGAGGGCTGCAGACTACCACACGCCTCCTCCGATACATGTGGTGTCGCCAGCCGCTTCTTTTCACTCACAGTGAGGAGTTTCGCCAGGGGGCGTAGCATGTGGGAGGATCACGCTATTCCCCCCCAGTCCCCCCTCCCCCCTGAACAGGCGCCTCCGACCGACCAGAGGAGGCGCTAGTGCATCAATTGGGCCACATACGCACATCCGGCTCCCCATCCGCAGACACAGCCAATTGGGACGCCCGACCAAGCCGGAGGTAACAAGGGGGTTCGAACCGGCGATCCCCGTGTTGGTAGGCAACGGAATAGACCACCACGCCACCCGGACGCCCAAACATTCAATAACTTTTAATAGCAACACACACACACACACACACACACACACACACACACACACACACACACACACACACACACACACACACACACACACACACACACTCTGATATATAAGCACATAATCAGACATGACAAAACCAGGTCCAGAAAGTACAACCCAGAATGGCTTCACTGACGTACATTCCCATATACGGTGTAGGACAGTTCCTACCTCCATTTTACATGTCCAACCCAGATTGTCCTTCCATCAGTTTCATTCTCCTGAGTTGTGTTGGAGTATGGTGATGTCTGTGTGTTATCTTATATTGTGAAAACGTCCCTCTTGCTTCCTTTACTTATTTTCCACAATCTGCCAAAATATCGAGCCAATTCCTGGGGACACATTTCAGACTAAAGACCAGTTAATCGGGGACAGCTTGTCCAACTGGGCACAAAAGCCATGTTCCCAGTTGGGAAAAAGCTTATTTTTGGGTCAGTGATTAAGGTAAGGGTTAAGTTTAGGGTAAAGGCTAAGGTCAGGGTAAAGGTTAAGGTCAGGGTAAAGGTTAAGTTCAGGGTAAAGGTTAAGGGTAGGATAAAGGTTAAGGTTAGGTATGTAGTTTTGATGGTGCAGCTTAGGGTTAAGGGCTATTAAGGTTAGGGTTAAGGGTAGGGTAAAGGTTAAGGTCAGGGTAAAGGTAAAGGTTAAGGGTAGGGTAAAGGTTAAGGTCAGGGTAAAGGTTAAGGGTAGGGTAAAGATTAAGGTTAGGTATGTAGTTTTGATGGTGCAGCTTAGGCTTAAGAGCTAGATAATGAATGTAAGTCCATGTAATTTTCCCAAAAGTGACCTAAGTAAACGTGTGTGTGTGTGTGTGTGTGTGTGTGTGTGTTGTTTCTGTTAGTGGGAAAGAGACAGCGAGAGAGAGAGAGAGAGAGAGAGAGAGAGAGAGAGAGAGAGAGAGAGAGAGAGAGAGAGACACAGAAAGCGAGAGAGAGACGGGGGGGGGTCTGCATGTGTTAAACGTGTGAGGGATTTCAGAGTTAATTTGTAAATGAGAGGAGCTGGTGTGTAAGACACACCCGCTGCAGGAATGTGCAGACTGCACGGCAGCATGAGTGGTGCACAAGGGAAGACGGACATGCGTTTAAATGGACAGCGCTTAAAGTGAAACGTAAGCACGGGTGTGCGAGCTAGCTTGCGCGCGCGTGTGTGTGTGTATCTCTGTGTCCATCAACTGTGTCTGCGTGTCTGTGTATATGCGTGTGGAGAGGCCTATTTTAATTGTTGCCATGGAAACTGAGTGCTGCCAGAGAGGTTCAAATTCAAAGACAGCAGCATCTCTCTCGCTGTCCACAAGTCCCCCCCCCCCCCGCTTCTCTTCCTCCCATCTCCTCTTCCTGGAGAGCAGTGTGCAATAGACTATTAACACAGGGACCTGTAATTAGAGCTGCAAACCCGCCAACAATTAGTCTCCCTGCAGAGATTGATGTGTCATCTCTGCATACCTCCCTTTATTCCCGTCTTTCTCTCTATCTTTCTCTCTTCTGCTCTTTCTCCCCCTCGCTCTCTGTCCCCCCCCCCCCACCACCTTCCGCTCTCTTATTATCTGAAAGTTTCCTGGGGTGTTATTGTTTTCATTTTGGTCCTTCACTCCGTTTGTCTTTACAATGTGACTCAAAGATATGTGCAGTTCAGAGACGTACTCACTGATGAACACACACACACACACACACACACACACACACACACACACACACACACACACACACACCGCAAGTGCATGTGTTAACAACAGACAATATGTTTGCCAAAGGTTTTTCACGTTAACATGATCTTTCTTATCTTTATTCATTATCTTTATTATCTTTATTCGTTATCTTTATTATCTTTAATATCTTTATCTTTATCGTTCATATGTTAGCCAGCAACTGCTGCAGCTATACTTAACCACACCTGTGGGCACTTACGCCCACGGAGGCATCTAGTGCCATACACCTCCACTGACTATATATGCTGTTAAACACAGGAGAATGCATGTCCTCCCACACACTGCGATGCAAACACACACACACACACACACACACACACACACACACACACACACACACACACACACACATACACACATACACACACACACACAGAGAAAACACTCCAGGCCTCCAGGATTCGGCATCAGCTCTTTTGAATCAACCGTCAGTCTGTGTTTGCAGTTGCAGTTCGCCTGGCTTGTCTACCCTCCAGCTGTCTGTCTCTTGGTCTGTGCCCTCGACTCTGTCTTCGCCTCGCTCTCTTTCTGTCCGAGTCCGCTAATGGCGGCCCTCTCTTCCTTCCTCGTTCTTTCTCTCTTTCTCGCCATCCCACCTGGTCTGCTCGGTCTCCTGCATTAATAAGTGCACTGAAGAAGTGTGGAGACGTGGCCAAGCGGGGCGTAGATCGAAGGGAGCGGGCGAGGCAGACGAAGGTGGAGGAATGGGCGGTAAAAATGGGTGTGAGATGGTAAACCGGGCGGAGGTGGGTGGTCTTTTACCGAGGTCTCTGCTGCCTCCTAATCATTTTGCGAGGCAGTCAGTTTGTCTGTGGGCTTGCCAGGTGTGAGTGTCACTCACCTTACTCTAGACAGTTTGTCAGTCAAGATTCACACAGGGAATGTGAGGCGTCTCACATGCAATCACACACACACACACGCACACCCAGCCACCCATCCAGAGGGAGAGTTTATATCCTACATAATAAATACCATTATGTTCCTCAGAACATTCTGCATAAATTATTAATTTATTGGCGTTTATATGTATACGCCATCATACCATGTATCTGTGTGTGTGTCTGTGTGTGTGTGTGTGTGTTTATGCACTATTTATGTCTGTCAAATGCGACCACTTCCACCATCCCTCATCCTGCGCTTAAAGCTCCCTTGTTCACGGCATGTCCCTCGTTACATTAGCTCTCTCTCTCTCTCTCTCTCTCTCTCTCTCTCTCTCTCTCTCTCTCTCTCTCTCTCTCTCTCTCTCTCTCTCTCTCTCTCTCTCTCTCTCTCTCTCTCTCTCATTGCCCAATTTCAATGGGCTGACACTGATATGCACTGATTCATGTCATACATGTGGCCTCTTGGCGATTCACTGAAGTCAATCAATGTTTCATGAAGCTATGGTAACCTCTCTGTCTCTCTCTTCCTTTATAACTCTCTCTCTCTCTCTCTCTGTTTTCCCCCTGCTTTATCGACCCTCTGCCTATCCCCCATTCTCTTTTCTCTGTTTCCTCCTCTCGCTTTGTTCTCCTCTCCACCCCTACACAATCTCTCACCCCTCTTCCTCTCTCTTCCTCTCTCTCTCTCTGTCTCTCTCTCCCTCCAGGTATTACTCTCCCACTCCTCCACCATGCCTGTCTGCAGCTGCTGCAGCCCCTCCTGCCTTCACAACCATGCTGGGGCCTCCTCCACTACCTCCTCCTCAGCCACCCAGGAGCGGCAGGGACGGGTCCACCGGCCACATTCACCGCCGCCTCCATCTCTCCACCGCTGCCCCACCAGCAACTCCCTCCGCCTCTGCCTCCTCTTCCTGCTGCTCTGCCTGCTCCACCTGCCCCCAGCCTGCCACTCGCGGAGAGACAAGGGAGGCGGCGGCCACTACATCCCCATACCGCAGCCCCCTCCCCACCACCTGGCCCTGCCCAATATGCTGCGCGGTCTTAGCATCGCCGTGGTGCTGGTGGGAAACTCCAGCGAGATGGCTCTGGCAGGGGCGCGGGAGAAGGACGACTTCCTCCACATGGTGCCCAACATTGAGGTGCTGACCATGAACGAGACCGACCCCAAGAGCATCATCAAGAGCATCTGTGACTTGATGACGGAGCACTGGCTGCAAGGTGTGGTGTTCGGGGATGACACGGACCAGGAAGCCATCGCCCAGATCCTGGACTTCATCTCAGCCCAGACTCACATCCCCATCCTAGGGATCCGCGGCGGTTCCTCCATGATCATGGCTGCCAAGGTAAAAAAAAAAAAAAAAAAAAACTTCAACATTTTTTTCAACAAAGTTATGTCCCCCTAAATAAAAACATCAGCTTTGCAAAAACCACCAGTGGCGCCATTCGTCCTTGGTGAGTGTTGTTGCCTTCGCGTGGTCGTCAGAGGTGTCCGTTTCCCAGTTGTAATGCCACGATTATGAAAACCGTGCCGTTTTAGTGCTTCCATGTGCAGAAATTGAGGATGTCAGCATATTCAGGCAAATACAGACGTTTTCGCTCGTGTTTCTCAGAAAACCTTACTCTGACAGCATTATCAGTCTTTCCAAGCTGACACAAATATAGGAGGGAAGGAAATACCTCGGGTAACTAATGAATGTAAATAGTACAACCTTGTCATCTTGTATGCAGCAGTTACAGATGTCAACAACTGAAGCAATCCTCTTCTCTATCATGATGAAGAGTTCAAAACGTCACAACTCGGGAATTCTGTATGGAAAACTGTATAGAAAATTATTTTCCATGGTCCCACATGTAATTTCAACTTGAAGTGCAGCTTTTAAGTCGGCAACTTGTATTTCATGTTGCACGTGAAGGCAGGATGTATGTGCGTGTGCAGGAGGTGGTATATGAGGGTGTTTGAGTCTCACATGGAGGAAGGCGTCTACCTCGGTGGCTGTGAGCTTGGTCGGTGTAAGGGTGCGTATGTGATGGTTGTCGACACAATCAAACCATCCATCCATCCATTATCCAAGCCGCTTATCCTATTCAGGGTCGCGGGATGCTGGGGCCTATCCCAGCCGTAATTGGGCGGCGGCAGGTGGGGAGACACCCTGGACAGGCCAGCAGTCCATCACAGGGCCGACACCCACACACATATTTACACCTAGGGACAATTTAGTACGGCTGATTCACCTGACCTACATGTCTTTGGACTGTGGGAGGAAACCGGAGCCCCTGGAGGAAACCCACACAGACGCGGGGAGAACATGCAAACTCCACACAGAGGACGACCTGGGACGACCCCCAAGGTTGGACTAGCCCTGGGCTCGAACCCAGGACCTTCTTGCTGTGAGGCAACCGCGCTAACCACCGCACCACTGTGCCGCCCAAAATCAAACCAATACAAATCCCAACCATGACCTCACTCTAGATGCATCGTCAGCATACAAAATACAAGCAATCATTGCAGATAATCAGAGTAGACCACGTGGAGCCAAGCTGTGCTTTTCGTAGTTAGGACTCATAATAAATTGCGCTGCATTTCATCAAAGGAAAAAAACACCAAGTCGTGCCAGCGCTGTAATAACTACACGGTAAATACAGGAATTATTATTTAGTTTTGAGTTCGGATCCAACAAGCCCGACCTTGATGGCGGCAGCCAAGAAGGCGGCCTGTCGGTGTGCGGTACATTTGAGTGTACTTAAAAGAATCCACTTTAGAAGTACCCTGCATACGTCCCTCGAAGCTATCTCTGCATTATCCTCTCAGGAACAACACCACTCACAAGTAAGAGTTTTGACTTGTCATGGCACAACAGAGGCGCTCTCTCATCTCGCCTCTTACCCACCGTACTGCATTAGTATTAACTCTGGGCATGGGCACACGGGCAGGGGAAGCTGGGGGGGCTGGTGTGGAAGACTAAACGCCGGCAGTAGTGATGCCAGAGACGGGATCAACAAGCGGTAGCGCCAGAAAAGGAGATCGCTCTCTGCCTATTCATTCTAAGCATCGCCTAATGGGACAAAACAATCTGTTCTTCCTTTATCTGCGCCTGATCGGGATCTTGGCTTGGACCCTGTATCTCTCATCCTGCCTAAAGCGGCTACTGCTGGACTTGGGACCCGCTGCCTGATTTTCCTCCTTCCTTTATTTAAGTTTTTGAGAGATAATCCTGTGTTGTTGTTGTTTTTTTTCATTTGGTGCGTCGTGAACGAATACAGCTGCAGTCCAAGCTGGCAGGAAGGAAGAAAGGCTCGATTTAAAAGGGGTTCAAACTGTTACTACACCAGCGCATAATGATGCCACCCGCGAAACAATGGAAGGGACAGCAGCAGCTGGCTCCGCTGTCCGGATCGGCCCTGTCGACGTTTGACTAGGGACCTCGCATGTAGCAAGACAGGGCTCAGCTCCACTGTCCCTGTCCACGCCTCCCCTCCTTCCTCCCGCCTGTCAGCTGACCTGGCATGTCAACAGGTCGCCGCACCAGCAGAGACATGAGTTGCGGTGATGCAGCGGGGCCAGCGGCCACCAATAAAGCTCCTCTCACTGCTCCCTCTCATTACCGCAATGAGGAGAGAAGCGGCAGGGAGCCGTCCAACTCCATTTAACACTGTTCTAGTGAGCGTTGGTGCACGCACGCACACTTTCATCCAGACACACACACACACACACACACACACATGAAGACACACATGCATTCATACTGCAGAAATACACTCTACATGCACATGTGTACACACACACAAACACACGCACACACACATATACACATGAAGACACGTGCATTCATACTGCAGAAATACACTTTACATGCACATGTGAACACACACACACACACTTATATACACACAGGCACATGCACATTTATAGACACTTATCCACATGAAGACACACATGCATTCATACTGCAGAAATACACCACATGCACGTGTGTGTACACACACACACGCACACACATGCACACACGCATACTTAAACACACTTATACACATGAAGACACACATGCATTCATACTGCAGAAATATACTCTACATGCAAATGTGTACACACACATGAAGACACACATGCATTCATACTGCAGAAATACATGCACATGTGTATACACACACACACAAAATACACTACATGTACATGTGTGCAGACACACACACACACACACACACACACACACACACACACACACACACACACACACACACACACACACACACACACTTAAATTGCCCCCCTTCGCCCTGTCCAATTTCCATTCCCCCTGCACTAGTGCTGCAGCCACACACATGTCACTGAGCCCACCACCACCATATATTCTAAAAACATAAATCTTTCAAGGCACTCACAACTCCCCTTCTGGCATGTCGCTGCACTACATGTGGAAATTTATGTATGGGTTTTATTTCTCCTAAAGACACTGGGACATGTATGAGTGAGTGAGTGAATGTGTGTGTGTGTGTGTATGTGCCTTGGCGAGGAGGCATCATTTATTAACTGCACGTGCCCTGAGTGTGCTCGGTGGTAGGGAAGAGCGGTGTTTTGCGGTAGAGGTTTAAAATGATTTCCCAGGCCACAAGCCAGCAACTGGCTCCCCTGAGAGCTCCCTTCTGGCTCCGCCAGGGCCCAGGAGAGAGAGGATGGGGCCCCGCTAAGGCTCGGTCTCCGAACGGATTTGTGTTTGCTTAATGGGCTGAGACAATGGAGCGCCGAAAACATGTTAGAAGAGCATCATAAGGGAAGGAGGGAGGGAGGGAGGGAGGAAGCGAGCCACAGGGACACAGAGAGAATGAGAAGAAACAGAGAGAGGGTAAGATGTAGAGAGAGAATGGTGGTGAGAGATGCCGAGAGGCTGAGATGGAGAGAGAGAGAGAGAGAGAGAGAGAGAGAGAGAGAGAGAGAGAGAGAGAGAGAGAGAGACTGATAGAAGAGGATTATGGAGAGAGGAATGGTAGAGAGAGAATGAAAATGCAATGCAGAGAGAGAGAGAGAGTAGATGAAAAGTAGACTAGAGAGGAGAAGATAGAAAACACTGACAAGTCTTTTGGGGAGTTTTATTTTTTGTTGAGTTGTCTCAGCTGGGCAGGGACACGTCATGTGTTTGGGGTATTTAACGGTTGGGGTTCGGGGGGGCTGCATGGGGCGTGTTGATGGACAAGCCAGCATAAAGGACAGAAAGTTTTAGGGCTGAGTTGACAGAACGGGGGAGAAGGTGAAGGAGAGAGAAGCTGGGACTGGAGAGAGATGGAGAGAAGAGGAAGCTGAAGGGAGGACTGAAAGAGGGAGAAAATAAATCAAAAAGGGAGAGATGGAGGGATACAAGGAGAAATACTGAGAGATATGGAGAGAAGGAACGAAATAGACAGAAAGAAACAGAATGAGAGAATAAAGGTGAGATGTGGGAGACAAGGAGAGGTTGTGATTTTGGATAATGTCATAAGAGGTCAAGTTGGAGTGCTTAGGAAAAACTGAGTTTGCAGGATGTTTTTTTTTTTTTTTTTTTTTCCCCAGGCTGCACGGCTCAAGGATACAGGCAGAGAGGCGGGGAATGAGGATTGCAATATGAGGTGTTTATCTTAACGCTTTGCTCTGTGACAACACACACACACACACACACACACACACACACACACACACACACACACACACACACACACACACACACACACATACACACACAAGCATCCGAACTGAAGGCCAAACGCTGCCATTGCAGTTGGCAAGGCAACCCTTCCTCTTTCCATTTCACACCCTGGGCAGAACGATAACAGATAACAGAGAGAGACACGGAGAGGGGCAGAATACAGCGTTTTGAGTTTTGGTGCAGGCTGGATGGGGGAGGAAATGGCAGGAACGGTACGTGATTGTTCTACAAAATGTGCCCTCTGGAGTTGGACGGTTGCGGTGCAGGGAGTCGGGTTCAATCAGAACGAAATTTCCTCCTCGTGTACGCGTTCGCAGGGAGTTTATGTTGGTAACCATGGTGATGAGACTCGCCGCCGCGGACTGCGTGGTTACTGCTAGCGGGGGGGATACAGCTACAGCGCTAGCCGCTATTGGAGTCCCTGTCATGCATTCATTTGTTACCTTTTCAACATTTAAAGGATGATTCCGTTTGTTTTTGTTCAACCCGGGTCCTATTCTTGTAGTCCCCCCCCCCCCATCTTGCATATCGGCTGTGGTATTTTAACTCCCCAGCTTCACTTTGGAGATTTTGGATACGGGACTGCCGCTGGACTCAGCTTTACGACGGCGTGTCATGGTGCCATGGAATATGACCTTTAAATATGTCCTTTCAACAAACCCTCCAGTCAAAAAAAAACCCCCCCAAAAAAACAACAACTCTAATGCCTCAGTTAGGCCGTGTACATGATTTCTCATTACTCATGACTTCTCCATTGCACAGGTCAGATACCTTATAGATGGTTACTGCTACCCTCGGTACGTACAGGCTGGTCATTCCCGCAAGTTGAACCAGGAGTCCTTGTTGATGATATTGGACATTTTTGGGTAATAACTTGTAATAACATCACTTTTGTTTTTCACTCTAAATTTGTGGTTTAGATAATTGGGGTTAATTAAGGTTATGCTGGGTTATATTGGGAGAAGGATGCTGAATACGGAGCTGCCAGGGAAGAGGAAAAGAGGATGGCCAAAGAGGAGGTTTATGGATGTGGTGAGGGAGGACATGCAGGCGGCTGGTGTGACAGAGGAAAATGCAGAGGACAGGAAGAGATGGAAACGGATGATCCGCTGTGGCGACCCCTAACGGGAGCAGCCAAAAATAGTAGTAGTAGTACATGATTGGGGTTAAATTGGACTCGTTTGAAACATGTCTTGACACTCCCATTCTGTGGCACTGTAGGACACTGTTGTAAAAATGAGTCCCATGTCCAAAATCTCCACAGCGAAGTCGGTGAGTAAAATGATATTAGAACCAAAATGCATGATTGCAAAAACTACGAAAATAAGAGCCACGTTCTAAATAATTGGAATTATCCTTTAAACTGTGACAGCTTTATTAATGCCATACAGTAGAAAACCAAGTAAGTACATTGCAACAAAAAACTAAATTGTGGGCGTCCGGGTAGCGTAGCGGTCTATTTCGTTGCCTACCAACACGGGATCGCTGGGTCGAGTCCCTGCGTTACCTCCGGTTTGGTTGGGCATCCCTAAGGACACAATTGGTCGTGTCTGCGGGTGGGAAGTCGGATGTGGGTATTTGTCCTGGTCACTGCACTAGTGCCTCCTCTGTTCGGTGGAGCAGTGACCGGGACGGCTCAAAAAGAGGCGGGGTAATTGGCCAGATACAACTGGGGAGAAAAAGGGGGAAAATTGGGAGAACAAAAAATCTAAATTGTCTCACAGACAGACCACTGATGACAGCAAAACCTTTTCCAAATAGTTTCTCTCTTAGGGGGAGCAAAACCCCAGTGGTAGTTACGCAGCAAATAAACGAGACTACCACAATGCCTACATTTGGTCACGTTGTAGTCTGCGCCCTACTTGTAACAGGAAACAGCAAAGTGGAGAAAAGAGGACTCGTGTCAGTGTATTGTGGGAAGAGTGAAAGGCTGAATGACAAAGGGAGGTTGTTGCTATCAAGGAACTGGGGAAAAGGTGTTGGGGAGGATGAAAGGTGAGAGATGGATGGAGGGAAAGGGCACCTGCATCAGTATCAATGACTAGGATAGGGTGCAAGTGAGAGGATAAATGCATCACCGTCTCGCTGAGAAAGAGTGGAGGAGAGAGGAAGAGAGAAAGTAACAGAGTAGTGGATGGAGAGTCTGTGCTTGTAAGTACTGCCATCTATCCAGCGTAGCTGATGTTACAAGGAAAGAGTCTGCCTCTTTGCTCGGGGAAACACGGAGTGGCCGGAGGAGGAGGGATGGAGGGAGAGGAAAGGGAGAGGAAGATGGATAGAGCGCAACACTCCACACATCTGTGAGAGACAGAACAAGATAAAGGAGGAGGGGCCCAAGACAAGCGAGGGAAGGCGTCCAACAATTTCACCGAGTGTTTGTGTGTGTGTGTGTGTGTGTGTGTGTGTGTGTGTGTGTGTTCCAGTGTCTGTGAACGTGTTATTTGCGTGCTTCTACTCAGCCAACATGGCTGCAGCACATCGTCTGTGGTGGTTTCCAGCACCGCCCTACTTGTTCTGTTGAGTCACTGTGTTATCTGTTAGATCCGAAGCGTTGGATTACACTACCTATCTCGGCGTATCTTGGAGGCATGGCTTTTGTGGTGGTACAAATAGCTGCGGTTGTCGCCGATCACCCCTGGGCCGCCACATAAAATGTACAAGCGAGCTAATCTATGTGTGGAGGCTGCAGCTAGCTGAAGCGGGGGGGGGGGGGGGGGGGGCGACAGGCTCCATCCCCGCGTGCGATTTAAATGTAAGAGCGTCAGCAATTAATGCAAACAGGAAATGCCGCCAACCCCGACGACCTAAGGGAATCTAATCCAATATGAATCATGTGTTAGACTCACACACACACTTACTTGCATTTGTGCGGCACACACACACAGAGATGCACAGACACATATTTATATATATATATGCAGACAAAAATTCACACGGGCATGGAAATAAGCATGCACAGACAAAACATGCATAAACACACACGCGTCAAAACACGCATTATCGTACTTTCATAAACTATCACGTGAAGGTCAGAGGTCATTAATGTGGAAATATAAACTATCACGTGAAGGTCAGAGGTCGTTAATGTGGAAATATAAACTATCACGTGAAGGTCAGAGGTCATTAATGTGGAAATATTAATCTTGATTTCATTGTTTTTGTACACATTATTTAACAATGTTCATGATGAATTACTTTTTTGGGGGGGGGGAGTTCCCCCCATTTTTCTCCCCAATTGTATCCGGCCAATTACCCCACTCTTCCCGTGCCATCCCGGTTGCTGCTGCTCCACCCCCTCTGCCAATCCGGGGAGGGCTGCAGACTACCACATGCCTCCTCCGATACATGTGGAGTCGCCAGCCGCCTCTTTTCACCTGACAGTGAGGAGATTCTCCCGGGGGGCGTAGCGCGTAGGAGGATCATGCTACCCAGCCCCCCTGAACAGGCGCCCCGACTGACCAGAGGAGGCGTCAGTGTAGTTCCACGACACACACCCACATCCGGCTTGCCACCCGCAGACCCAGCCAATTGTGTCTGCAGGGACGCCCGACCAAGCCGGGGGTAACACGAGGATTCGAACCGCCGATCCCCGTATTGGTAGGCAACAGAATAGACCGCTACGCTACCCGGGCGCCCCTGAATTACTGTTTTGACTACACCTCCCTCTGTCACCATCCCCTCTGGAGCAGCTGATATGGTGCTGTCCAAAAAACTTGGTACATAATCTACGGGCTAGTGATGGCTCAGGCCTCTTTGACTGGCTTGAGACTCACACACACACACACACACACACACACACACACACACACACACACACACACACAAACGAATCCAAACAAGTGAGAAAATTCTGTGCCGTCTCTTTCCATTTAACAACGACGGTCCGGCCTTTGTAGCAGGAAGTGATCCAAAAACTTGCAGCCGAACTGTTTTGGGCTTTTCGCTGTTTTAGTTGACGGTAACGTGTTACACATGGCCGCCATTTTCTCGGTGGAAACGGGTTGAATGATCGTATTAAAGTGGTGCTGAGTGGTGTCCAGGGGTAATTGTTGTACGCTAGCTTTTGTGTGTGTGTGTAAGTGAGTGTGTGTTCATTGAGACTCTGCATGCTCGTGTCTACGCAAGCCGACTGAATCTTGGCACGGGGGTATGTTCACAGGGGCAACTCGACTCAAAACCCCTGCCTGGGTTTCCAAAATGTGATTCTGTGCTTCACATTCTCCCCGTTTTCCAGGGATCGGTCTGCTTTTCTCGTCTTTAGGAGGTGTGATTTTGGTTTGGACAGGAAGCGAAAGACTCGTCGAGGTGTCATGTCCTGCGTGAGGCGGCGCGCTCCCCTTGCTCCTCTGGGGGGGGGGGGGACCCCACCCTGCGGTGCTTGCGTTTGTATTCCCAATTAATGTCCTACAATACCGCCTATTGTTGTGCTAATGGCTGCGGCCCTGTACTCCATTAATGTGATGGGCTGTTCAGCCGGGCAGCGCCGCGTCCTCGCAGAAACACAGACGCAATTAGGGGCGTCTGTAAATGATGAGGGCATTAAAAGAGAGGTCTCCTCTCCAGTGTCCCTGCCTACATGTTTAGTCCCTGTTTATTTCTCTCTGCCGCTCTGCTCCTGCTTTCCCTTAAGTCTGGCACGCCGTCTCTATCTCAGTTGCCATCTTATGTCTCTCTCGCCCTTTTCTTCCCCTGTCTCTTATCTCATTTGCTTCGTTCGTGGACGTTGTGCCCGGTAAAGGGCAGTAAAGCTACGCAACAGCTTTCCATCCGTCCGTCCATTATCCAAACCGCTTATCCTCCTCTCAGGGTCACAGGGATTCTGGAGCCTATCCCAGCAGTCATTGGGGCGACAGGCGGGGAGACGCCCTGGACAGGCTGCCAGTCCGTCACAGGGCCGATACACATACACACATTCATACCTAGGGACAATTTAGTATGGCTGAGTCACCCGACCTACATGTCTTTGGACTGTGGGGGGAAACCGGAGCCCCCGGAGGAAACCCACACAGACACGGGGAGAACATGCAAACTCCACACAGAGGACGACCCCCAAGGTTGGACTACCCCGGGGCTCGAACCCAATACCTTGTTGCTTTGATGCGACCGCGCTAACCACTGCGCCACCGTGCCGCCTTACACAGCTCTGCTACCCATCATTATCTCAGAACCGTTCTCTTTAAAACCATCTTCAACATCACCTCTTTTCCCTTTGTTTGTTTTCTTCAAACTTTGTATGCCTCTTTGTTGTGCTATTTTACTCTTCTGCCCTACCCTCTCTCTCTCTCTCTCTCTCTCTCTCTCTCTCTCTCTCTCTCTCTCTCTCTCTCTCTCTCTCTCTCTCTCTCTCTCTCTCACTCCTTCCCTCTCTCTCGCTCGCTCGCTTTTTTTCTTTGTTTTATAGTAATGCATCTCATTGTCCTGGTTTAGCAAATGCGACAGTTCACTGTGTGTGTTCCCCTTTCCTTAACAGAGGGAGGTGTGTGTGTGTCTGTGTCTGTATGTGCGCGCGCGCGTGTGTGCGTGCATGCAAAAGTGAACAATACGGAGGGCCCTAAATTTATGTGTCCTATTTTCCAACCCCGCTGGTCTCAATTTACTCTGCCCATTTAGAACGTGGACATTTTTAAACTCAACCGGCAACTTTTTCCACACCTTCACCCCCCCCCCCCCACATTCTCTCCCCACCACATGGACCACGGAACGCATTTCGGATTGGTCGGGCCCATCAGCCCCTCCCCCCCCCCACACACACATAACGCCGCCAACCCCTCGCTCCCCAACTTGAAACCGACTTGACTTGCGGAGCCACTTTTATGATCATTACGGTATTACAGCTGACGCATCTTTAAGACGCTGAAGAATAAGTCCCTTCATATAGAATTTAAAAAAGAAATGTCAGACTCTTTAAATGTCACCGAAGAACCGTCTGCGTCTGTCCTTGTGCCGGATGAAGTCCTTGGCAATCCCCAACTTTCGCTGGTATTGCCCCGAAAAAAATCCGTTAAGTTTTGGCGTTTCATTATGCGGTAAAAGCTAACTAGCTAACCAAAGTGAAGTGGCGGTTCGACTCACGTCACATGACTGAATTAGCCAATACATTTATCCATCCATCCATCCATTATCCGAGCCGCTTATCCTGCTCTCAGGGATGCGGGGATGCTGGAGCCTATCTCAGCAGTCACTGGGCGGCAGGCGGGGAGACACCCTGGACAGGCCGCCAGGCCATCACACAATCCAAAGACATGTAGGTCTAAATTGTCCTTAGGTATGAATGTGTGTGTGTATGTGTGTGTGTGTGTGTGTTGGCCATTACGTTTGTAGATAACAGTATTTACTGCTGTGTGGGGGAACGGGGAAGCAGGGTATGATGTAAATGGCTACCGATGGATTCGATCCCCCCCCCCCTTCTCTTCAATTGAACCCGTCCAACTACCCCACTCTTCCGAGCCGTCCCGGGCGCTGCTCCACCCCCTCTGCCGATCCGGGGAGGGCTGCAGACTACGACATGTGGAGTCGCCAGCCACTTCTTTTCACCTTACAGTGAGGGGTTTCGCCAGGGGCATGTAGCGCGTGGGAGGATCACGGCACTCCCCCAGTCCCCCCCGCCCCCAAAGAGGCACCCCGACCGACCAGAGGAGGCGCCAGTGCAGTGACCAGCACACATATCCACATCCGGCTTCCCACCCACAAACACGGCCAATTGTGACTGTAGGGACACCTGACCAAGTCGGCGGTAACACGGGGATTCGAACCAGTGATCCCCATGTTGGTAGGCAGTGGAATTCGATTTTTTTTTACATGTGTGATGTTCAAAAGTAGGTAGGGCCCTGCCCATGCCCTACTGTCTATACTCTTATCCAGCCATTAGCCTTCTTAAACCCCTCATCTATCATTCATTCCATCGTATCTGTTTTTATCTTCTCATTGTCTCATCTTTGTTTCTTGCCTTCTCTCGTTTTTCGTTCCACCTATTGGCTGCTCGCCGGTCTTTGTGCTAAAACACTACTCTCTCAGAACCACACTGGAATTTTTTTTCTAGTTCTCTCGTGTGTCTGGTTGAAGATATTCCTGTACACGGGTGTGTTTCAGCGCGTTGAGTCACCCCTATCTGCCGAAAACAAATCCAATCCAACCGCTTTGTTCTGAAGTCTTAGACGAAAACAAAGACAAGAGGAAAAAAAACACATCCCCTCTGACAAATGATTGACACTGCAAAATTAGAATCGTAGCACACGGTAAAGAATAGAAGAAGAGTGTTTATGAAATAACACTTTTTTCCTCACTGAATTGTCTATATTCACCTTTTCCTTTCTCAGCTTCATGTACGGAGATTTAAAAACATATATTTTATTGAGTTTTTTTTTTTTGGCGACGGCGTACCCCTGCTCCGTGGACGCTGTCTCTCTTCTTGATGCTCTTGATACACAATCCTCCTTTCATTCCCCCATTCTGTCTCCCTCGCTTTACCTCTGTTTTTACTTTCACATCACGTATGCACACTTTCAGTTTTTCTGTTCTCTTGTTTCCTAGTTTCTCCTTCTTTCATCTCCTTTCTCCCTCCTTCCATCCATCCATCCCTTTATCTTTCTCTTCTACCCTGTCACATGTCTGACATTGTCTTTCATGTGTCCCAACCTTTCTACCCCTCCATCTCATTATGGATGGAGGCCGGTGAGGTGGGGCTCATGAGGGTTGGGGGGGTGGAGATGTGGGGGATTTGTGGGTGGGCTGACGGATGTACAGGTGTTAATCAATCCACCCTTCTCTGTCCTCTCTCCTCCACCCTACCTCTCAGCCTCAGCTGTCCTTCCTCCTCAGCATCCTGCCCACCCCCTGCTTCCTCTTTCTTCAACTCATCCACAACCCCCTCCCTCTTTCTCCCCACGCCCAGATGTCAGCGCTGTGTTCCCTTTTTTTCTCGTGAATAGGCAAGACTAGTGTAGTATAGAATAGAACAGAGCAGATCATTTCTAGTCTCCTAGTAAATTTGCTCCTAAAGCACACAAAACACAGTGCTCACAATGTCCATTTATTCTAGCTATTGCTCAACAGTCAACCAGTTACTGAAGTTCTAATCTTGTCCGTCCATTCATGCACCTTTCCATGTCCACCGCCTTTTCCTCCTCCCGGTCCCTCCTCTCTCTCTCTCTCTCTCTCTCTCTCTCTCTCTCTCTCTCTCTCTCTCTCTCTCTCTCTCTCTCTCTCTCTCTCTCTCTCTCTCTCTCTCTCTCTCTCTCTCTCTCTCTCTCTCTCTCTCTGTCCCACTGGCACCTCATTAGCCATATGTTTTCCTCACCACACACATCTTCTAGCTTTCCTTCCAGACCACCCAGCAATAGCCTCTCTTGCCCTCACCACCTATTCCCAACCTCTCCTCTCCCAAGGCCTTTAAGCACTACCCTCCTCCTCCCCATCCATTTCTCTCCCCCATTTCCTGCACCCATCCTTCCCTCTTAACACTAATGGGGTGCTTATTAGCCCATTCCCCCCCGCCTCTGTCCTGAATCAGAGGTGCAGAAGGGATGGACCCCCTTCTATTCATAGGCTGAGATGACTCAGTGCTCCTCTATGGAGTATACACTACATACAAGAGAGAGATTGTGTGTGTGTGTGTGTGTGTGAGAGAGAGAGAGAGAGAGAGAGAGAGAGAGAGAGAGAGAGAGAGAGAGAGAGAGAGAGAGAGAGAGAGAGAGAGAGAGAGAGAGAGAGAGAGAGAGAGAGAGAGAGAGAGAGAGAGAGAGAGATAGATGTATTGAGACCCTAGGGCTTACATGGCCAGAAAGCATACTTAACCCTGGCTCTGGTTAATTACCACCCCCGCTACCCTTGCCATGAGGCGATCCTCATGTCGGACCTTCCCCTCTTGTTCTGCCCGTGGTTCATCTCTGGCTTCTTCTCGTTTCATCCCGCTTGTTGATAAGCCTGATGGCGTAGTAATCAGAAAGACCACCGTGTCACAGAAGAGACACCAGTTTGAACGTCCCAACAGTTGGAAAGTCTCCATCGAGATAAAATAAATAATCTGTATGTCTGTATGACTACCCATCTGTGTGTCTACCCGTATGTTTGACTGTCCATCTGTCTGCCTGTCAGTTGGTCTGTCTTAATATCTTAATCTCTTAATGTCTTGTATTTCACTTTATGCCACGTGGGCATCCTCACTATTTATAACTTTAACCCTCTTTACACGTATTATTTTTATTTCCTATGTTTCTTTTCTTTTCTTTTTCTTTTCTTTTCCTGATCCCCTAAAGTGCATTTTCCATTCCGGATGGTTTATTTTTGCTCCCATTCATCTCTTCCATCTGTAATGCTTCTTTTAATTAACCGTTTCCTTTTCCCTGGTGAGCTGTATCTTTTATCTCGCCGCTCCCTTTCCACTCTTTTCCACCAGCATCCCTCCCTCTTCAGCATCCGCTGGCATCCAGGCATTAGGACTTTCTGTCTTCCTCTGGTTGCCTATCTCCCACCCTTTCATCCTTTTCTCATCTCCTCCTCTCATTTGCCCTTGCTGCCTGTGCTTCTCCTCGCCCATGGCCACCTGGATAGAAGAGCCGTTAGAAGCCCTCCATCAACAGGAGGAGAGAGGCAAGGAGGGAGGGGGGAAGGAAGAGACATGGGAGCGGCAAAGGTAAAGGACGGCGGAGAGCGAAAAAGGGAGGGAGAGATGAAGAGAGAGGGAAAGTGAGAAAAGGAAGGAAAGAAAGAGAAGGGAGGGCACAATGTCACAAAAGGCGTTAGGCATGAGTGAGGATCGGGAGATGTACTTTGGTCAATTACCCAACAGGGCTGAGCCAAGCTGGCCCCTGTCAGAGCCCCCCCCACACACACACACACACACACAGTAACCTGCTCATCAGGCCAATGAGCCCAGACATGGACCTGCTGACATACAGTATAGGAATAACACAGCGTAGACAGAACTGTGTGCTGATGATGGATAGAGCCACCATAACACAGACGTCTACACTGTTAGCCTTACGGACACCTCACCCGCCCACCTACGTGCACTTGAAAATCATTACTACCTGCATTCACATGCACTCTGCTCCTAAGACACACAACATAAAAAAAAGTACATGAAATGGGCTCTTACACAAGCTGAGGTGCATGCACACACACATACACAGGCGTGTGCACATACATTTGTATGCATATGTACACAGACACTGATGGCCTGGCGGTCCGTCCAAGATGTCTCCCCGCCTGCCGGCCCAATGACTGCTGGGATAGGCTCCAGCATCCCGCGACCTCGATTGGGATAAGCGGCTTTGATAATGGATGGATGGAGGGACATAGACAGACACACTCAAGAAAGACACAAAATCGTAATCATTCCAGTGTCAGCCTATGCTAATCTGTTTGGGTTTTAAAGGTTATTTCCATTATAAATGACCTTTGTGGGTATCAGGTTAAAAAAACCCAAGAGCAAAAAGTAAATATATTTGGGTTATCCAGTCTCATCATTTAATATAAAAGTGCCTCTTTCCTTGACATATGATGAGTCTTCATTGCGTTTCCTCCACAGCTCAGGCCGTAGTTAATAGATGAGGTGGCCCGGTAAATCCTTTTGTGTTAAGTTTTTTGGAAATTGTTCCCGAGATGAGAGGTGAAGCTGGGGGACGCAGGTTGCATCAGTTATTACTATGTATTTACTTTCTTTTCAAAATCCAACTCTTATTTCTGAATTTCACTGCTATGCAAGCATTCCCTGGACTGAATTTAAAAAAAAAAAACCCAAATAAACCGAGAAACACAGAAATAATCTCATTGCCCAACCCCATTCTGTCTTGTGGTTTCTTTCCCTCTTTATTTTTTATTTCAACTGTCCCCGCCCTCTCTCTCTCTCTCTCTCTCTCTCTCTCTCTCTCTCTCTCTCTCTCTCTCTCTCTCTCTCTCTCTCTCTCTTTCTCTCTCTCTCCCTCTCTCTCGTGTCCTGTATGTTCAGGCAAGGCAAGTGCCTCTGATGAATGTAAATGGTGCCCCTCCCCTCTCTTGTTCTCCACAATTAGAACAAACACCACCTCCTCCTCTCTCTTCACTGCCTCTTTCTGTCTACAAATATCCGCTACCCTGCAACTTGCCCTACTTCATAGACAGCCAACACTTCCCAACACTTCCCCCAACGTTCACACACATGCAATCCATACAGACACGAGCACGTTCAGAGATGCATCACAGACATGACATGAGTGAGACCATGAGTGAGATATGACAGACAGAAGATAGTGTGAGAAGTACCCCTCCATTAGCTACATTGTCAGTATCATGGTGTGCGAACACCTCCGGTATGCCACGCAGGCCTGTATGTTACACATGAACTTGGCTAGATACCCGGCATGCTCCTTATCTTCATCCTTGCCTTCATCCTCCTCATCAGAGATAGGCGCAGTTTCCACTACTTGTATTTGAAATACATATTTAATTATCTTTGTGCATATTTCATCTGGCGTGGAAAAAAAATCATGTAATTTGTAACACGCTGCATCTGAGGACACTTTTTTACAGTTTCCAAAAATATGAAAATGCTTTTAGACAAAGACCAGGCTGCGAGGCAGAGGGCGTGTACAAACCCATTTCTCATGCAAAACTATGTCATCAGTACAATGCTGCCACATATAAACTGAGTTTATAGGAAATGCAAAATAGTCTCATACTTTAATTGTGGCCCTGTGGTAGGAGTGCATTTCATCTCTTCCATGTCTGCCTTAGCTCTGCAGTTATAACAACACAAGACAATACCATTAATCAGCCCAAGTTCACCTCCCAAGTCCAGCACACACACACACACAAAAAATGCACATCATGTGCAACATAAAACAGTAGTCCACTATATTCTGTCCCTGATGCATGTTTCATCTACGCAAAAACTGACAGATATCTAACAAACAGGATTCAGAGAAAAGTTGAACACGGGAGTGAAGTTAAGGTGTTTTACTGAATCCTCGTTTCTCTTCTTTTCCTTTTTTGCAGAACTGAAATAAATGCAAAGTTACAATGCTTTGGTTACAAAGTAAAGCACAAATGAATTCTCATTGCTTACAAATAGCCTAAATGCCCATGCTACGACAAGAAGCTACATTTAGCTTAGCTTACCATTTTTAATCTTAGGAAATGGAAATGATCACAAATAGCGTTGTTAATCCAAATGTTTGAATTCCAAATTATTAATATGCACATTTGCACAAAACATGGAAATGGTAACAAACCTACAAGCAAAGGCTCTCCAAGTCACAAATGTAAAGAAAAACAGAGCGGAACTTTCTGTCTGATGCATGGAGAAATTCTTGCAAACTGCTGTCTTTTCATGGTTGACCTCTAACCTACAAGTCACATGACATTTAAGAATGTGCGCACAGAATGTGCGCCATGCCACTCCCTGCCTGGTATTAGTTAGATACCACTATGTAACCAGCTGACATTATAGGGAATGTCCACAGGAAAAACTTCAAAATCAGTGCTTGGTTGACATAAGAAGAACCGTTTCTGAAACAGGTTTGAGGAACATCTTGATTATTCCATGTCTCGTGACCTTGAGTTCAACCTTTCTGACTTCCATCGCTGCAAAAAAAATGCCTTGGTTACAAGAGCCATGGGCCTTTCATTGCGCTTGGCATGAGCCTCTTTAAGAAGGACCACATCGCCCTCCTTCAGGTTTTGTCATTCCTCTTGCCATTTGCTTCAGCTCTGAAGCGTTGCCAGGTATTCACGCCGCCATCTGCTCCAGAAGGTGTTGGCAAGATGCTTCACCTGCCTCCATTGTTGTCTTTGGAGGTCAGATTCCTTGAAGTGGCCTTGAGGGGGAAGGAGAGTGCAGACCTTTTGAGTCTTGATTGCCTTCTCTGGGTGGCCCTCTGAGTAGACCTTAGCTAGGCAGATCTTGGAACAGGACCTTATACCATCTCCACAGACTTTAGTACACTTAGAAGTGATTGCAGGTTGAGGTGCTTCAGCTTCTCCCTCCCCACCATGTGGGGATGGTTCTGGATGAAGGGCTGCAATGTGAACATCACTGTCACATTCCTTACATTTGATGGTTGCCTTGCAGTTCCTGGCCAGATGAGTGGTTGTAGCACAGCATCTGAAATATACAATTTTCTTTTAAGAAAGACTTACGTTCCTCTAGAGGCTTGCTCCTAAACCCCCTGCAGCGTTTGAGGGGATGGGGCTTCTTATGAAGTGGGCATTTCTTGTCAACATCATCCAAATCGCTCCTTGAACTGCTTGTCTGATTCACAGTATCTCGCAAGACCTCTGTCTTGTGGGTGTAGACTGAGCTTTTCCCTTGCCGCTTTGCTGGCTGCTCCGGTCTCAATAAACTTTGGTTTCCTGATGAAAGAGCAAAGCTTGGATCATTGCGTGTCCGTGCCTCTTTGCAGATGAAGTCACAGAAGAACGAGAATGGAGGAAAGGCAACATGATGTACAGCTTTGTACTGGGAACCTTGAGCCATCCACTTCTGTTGAAGACTATAAGGTAACTTGTCTACAATGTGTGCTACACCATGGGTGGTGTCAAGATAGGCAAGTCCAGGTAAGTAACCTTCATATTTAGCAGACTTCACCTCCTGTAGGAGATTGCCAAGCTCACTAAATTATACAGCAGCTTTATTACTGATCTTTGGAAAGTTGTCAATACTGTCGAAGAGAGACTTTTCAATAACCTCCGGGGAGCCAAAGCAGTCTTCCAGGTGCTCTCAAGCTTTTCTTAGGCCCGTAATAGGATTACCTACATGCATAGCTCGAATCCTCCTCACATGATGCACGGACTGTTCTCCCAACCATTTTGACAGAAGGTCTAGCTGCTCACTAGCTGATAGGTACAATCCTTCTATGGCATTTGTGAAAGATGACTTCTCGCCCAATAGTTCTCAGGATGATCATCAAACTTTGTGAGTCCTGAGTTAACAAGCTCACAGCATGCTAAGTCCCTAGCGAAATCACTTATGTTGGTGTCTTTGTTGAGTGGTGGCTGTGGTATAGTCTTAATAGGTGAGGTTGTGAATGGCGGTGCTGGTGAGTTGTGATAAATCACTGGCGTTGGCCTCTGAGGTTGTTGTGTTGTATCATCATTATCAAGCATTTTGCAAGGAGCTCTAACATTTCAAGCTGTAGAGTGATGCTGCCTCAATGGTGTTTCAGGTCTGAATACATGGATGATGGGCTCTAGAGGTGGTTTATATGGTTCAACCCCCAAAGGAGTTTTTGAACCTAGCTGGGACTGGATGTAGTCGCGAGTGCGTTCAGAGACCTCTCTTACATCTGAGTTCTTTTCTCCACGCTCACCTTCTGCTGCTGCCTCCAGTATTTTGTCTCAACAATGGCTGCAGCTACCTCACTTTCATACTTTAGAACTGCTGGAGTCGCTTCCATACAAGCCTCTGTCACTTTTAATTGAGCCTTTTCAATCATAACTTCGGATTCCTTCTTGAGGAATTCAGCCCTGGCTCGAGCGGCCTCCAGCTTGGCATGAGCCTTGGCAGCGGCTATGCTACCTGATGAGCTTCTTGATCTATTTGTTGAAACAAAGGCGGAGGATCTTGTCTCCAATGCTTGGCTTTGCTCATTGCATCTTCAATCTCAAGCGTTTCCTCTGCCATCATGTAATGCTATGCCGTCCAGGCATATGAAGCGTGATAATGAGCGAGGAATGCTTGAAGTGAAGCTTTCTTTCTTTGAATTGTTGTACCCGCTGTGAGGTTGCTTTTTTACTATTCTGTCCCTGATGCGTGTTTCATCTATGCAAAAACTGACAGATACAGTACAGCACAAATGAATTCTCCTTGCTTACAAATAGCCTAAATGCACATGCTATGACAAGAAGCTACATTTAGCTTAGTTTACCATTTTTAATCTTAGCAAATGAAATGATCACAAATAGCATTGTTAATCCAAACACTTGAATTCCAAATTATTAATATGCACATTTGCACAAAACACGTAAAAGGTAACAAACTTACAAGCAAAGGCTCTCCAAGGCACAAACATAAAGAAAAACGGAGCGGAACGTTCTGTCTGATGCGTGGAGAAATTCTTGCAAACTGCTGTCTTTTCATGGTTGACCGCTAACCTACGAGTCACATGATCTGAACTGACCACTGAGAAAATGCTTAACATTTATCACTGTTTTTTTTTTTTACAACAAACTACCACAAGGGGTGCTAAAGAATATGAATTTGAAGGCCACAGAACGTGTGCCATGACACACTGTATATTTAACACTTATTGTTAAATTATTAGCCCAGAGAGCATGGTAATGCCCACCTAGAAGGGATAGTGCACAATATATAACAGTTTAACAACTTCCTTTCTAGGTTTTATTAGTTTGGTTAGTTTATACTCATAGCTGCTGGTTTAATGTTAGTTTCCATTGACTAAAGTCACCGAGTCCCTGTTCGTGTTCAACACGCAAGAGTTACATCATGAACCAATGACACTCAAAGGGCGGTTGGTACATGGTTTGAGGGATTTGTGCCCTTTAACGTGCCTAGTCTGGCGAGTTTACATTTATTTAAGTGCATGCCATACAATCATAGACCTGTAAAACAAGATTTAAAACCAGGACAAAACTCAGTGTGAATTTGGATGATGTGTCATAAAAAAGAGACGCTTTATGGTAGGTATACAGCATGTACAACAAAACAGGTTGCCAAACAAGGTATTATAGTTTATAATTTTGTGTGCATCATCCACATGTGTCAGTTTCATTTTCATTATCATCATCATATCAACCACCACCATTGTCATCATCATCATCATCAATATAGTGGCACCTATCCCCAGCGGAT
This sequence comes from Lampris incognitus, assembly GCF_029633865.1. Taxonomy (NCBI): domain Eukaryota; kingdom Metazoa; phylum Chordata; class Actinopteri; order Lampriformes; family Lampridae; genus Lampris; species Lampris incognitus. Next base: position 12,454,832 of record NC_079220.1, on the reverse strand, counting down.
ATTTTGTTAATTTCATATAATAGCAATCCGATCGTCCTTATCACCAGTGCTATCCTCGTCATTATTATCATTATAATCATCACCACCGCTATCATCATCACCAATGCAGAAACCTCGCCATGGCCATGGGGTATTATTTTATTTGCATTAGTTAATGTATTTGTTCTTTTTCACATCAGTCCTGTGTTAGACAGTTGTTTAGTGTGGAGGAGCACTGGCTGCCTTGTTCGCGCCAAAGACTGATTTGCATTAGCAAAGTCAAACAGGCTTAATAGACTTTTATTGGCATGAGACGGCCAGACTCTGAGGGGGGCTTTTAAACAAAGAAGTATGCTAATAAACAGAACACTGTGTACAAGGAAGGACAACGTCCACCACCACAACAACAAAAATAACAATGTGGAACAAATTATAGTTTGTTTTTTAAAAAGATGCACACACACACACACACAAACGCACACACACACACAAATGTATATACAGCCATCTAAACCATAAGCCTTAGTTAATCACTCCTTCTCTATTCTTATGACTTTTCTGATTTATTGGATAATCAGTTGAGAGTAACAGGATTGAAGAGAAAGGAATGAACACAGCTGATACCATCCCAGCATAGCATCTGCATAATGTTATTCTCCCAGTTGATGCCAATGTAGCTAATAGCTGTCTCATAGTGTTGTTCCCATGTTGTTTTAACCAGCTCTGAGCTTGGTGGTCCAGATGAGAGTTATGACAAGTTCCGCCCGCTGCAGGGGGACATGAATCACAAGCCGGGGGGGGGGGGGCGATAAACTAGCTAGCTAGCTAACCGGTTGGTTCACGATGGATGTCGCGAGTAACGTTACCGCTTGTGAGGGGGGACATCGTTGCGAATTTATTAGCCATGACGTTTTCAAGAGTAACTTGCAATGAAAAGTTGGAGTTAATTGGCAAAGGAAGACCTACACCAGAGCTTAATTTGGTAAGTTATTTAAAATCTAATAAGCTGTCATGCCATCTGATTTTATTCTGGCCGCTGCTGCCACTGTTTTGTATACATATTGTAGTGAATTCAGGGAGCAGTCGGGAATCCGCCGCAGCCGAGACGCGAACCCGGGTCTGCGCTAACTAGTCGACTAAAGGTTCTGACCCGTTAGCCAAGGGCTAGCGAGTCTAGTCATCCGTGGTCGTTACAATATATTTAAGGTTTATTTGGGAAAACGGTCATCATACAGAATTACCAGTCAATCTGTAAATTAACCATCTCAGCGGTCATTATTCATATTTACCCTAACATGGCCTGGCGGCCTGTCCAGGGTGTCTCCCCACCTTCTGCCCAATGACTGCTGGGATAGGCTGCAGCATCCCTGCGACCCTGAGAGCAGGATAAGTGGTTTGGATAATGGATGGATGGATGGATATATATTTAATAGGTCACTGTGCCAATTTAACAATATTATTTATTAACAATAATGCTTGTTTTTGGTGGTGGGTCCCCAAAAATGCCATGATCACTGTACACTGTCCATGGTTCTGAAGTGTCTGTCGCCAGTGGTTGCTTAGCTGTTTACATGTAGGCTTACATGAAATTTTGTGTAACAGGAGGGGGTGGCTGTCATGCGTTTTGCACCCCGGCCCATTGTCACCATATTCCGCTGAAGTGCACACACAGCTTGTGTGATGATGTACGGAGGATTTGCATTTTGCTTTAAAAATTAGCTGTTTTTTGTTTCAGCGATAACTCTCACCATCTCCGTGCTGTTCGCTCGTTGTGTTGCCTAGGCAGATCTTGTGTCTTAACTGTTGTTTCATAGGTCACTTGCAGTGCTACAGGAGAGTACACAGTAAGCTAAGCTGCTAATTTGATTTTTTTTTCCCCCCCTGAGAGGGAAGAGGGGTCAGAGAGCCAAGGATTAAGAGTCACAGTTTGCTACAACAGTCAAGTTAACATTAAAAGAAAACAGACATGTCAATTTGCACCAGTTTTTTTTTTTATGTAATAATCTTCAGGCAGCATTATTTTGTGGTGAGTGCACAAAAAAAGCAAGTGTGTATTGGTGTTGGACTTTGTTTTTGAAAGCTGGTCAGGGACATCGCAAACTCCACAACTTTTTGGAAGTAGTAAGCATTTCTTATATATACTATTGCCAGATTATTTAGTGGTGGCCATTGTACGTGGTCTTTTTCCTTAGTCCAGTGGGGCTTTCCAAAAACATTTTCTCTCAGACTTTTTCCTGCTGAGTTACAATAATACAGTGTAGACAAAAATGTCTGTGCTGATGATGGAAAGCGCAATGAAACACTCATTACATGGTTGGGCATACTTAGACATACGAACAAACACACAAACAAACACACGCGCACACCTGCAACATTACCCATCACACACAAACTACTCTTACCTACCTACACACACACACACACACACACACACATTCACCGTGCACTGCTGTTGAAACAGTACATATTTTTATATTGGACGGATTCAATGTATGGCTTCATAAAAAACTTGCATAGCATTGCAGCCGGCTGACACAGTGGTGAACCATTACTGTGTATATATATCAGCCATATATGGGAGCAACAGTCTGTTCCTGTATGTGGAATGATGATATTTCCCATGCCCTGGAGCCATACTGTAGGTTTGCAACATACACTGGTGCTGTATACTCCAGTATCAACACGGTCTTTAACTGCAGCTTTGTTATATGGTGTGTATGGTCGTAGCTGTATAACATTTAACTCACAGCTGGTGACCTTTGAATCCAGAGCACAATCTCACAAGTTATTCAGGCTAGTGGGGGCGTCCGGGTGGGGTGGTGGTCTATTCCGTTGCCTATCAACATGGCGATCGCCAGTTCGAATCTCCGCGTTACCTCCGGCTTGGTCGGGCGTCCCTACAGACACAACTGGCCATGTCTGTGGGGGGGGGATGTGGGTATGTGTCCTGGTCCCTGCACTAGCACCTCCCCTGGTCGGTCGGGGTGCCTGTTCGGGAGGGAGGGAGAAAGCGTGTGGAAGTCTGCAGCCCTCTCCGGCTCGGCAGAGGGGGGGAGCAGCAACCAGGACGGAGTGGGATAATTGGCCAAGTACAATTGGAAGCTATTTCGGCTACTAATGGATAAACAAATGTCACCAGTTTCCCGAGGGTTATGATCAAATACAAGCCAACGTTTGGATTTTGAAGGGTTTTGTCTAAAACCACTACATACGCATTTTAAGGAAGACTTTGCAGTCTGCTTTCATTGCTTGCTTTCATCAGGGAATATTTAAAAAATATAGAGGGTTTCTACATCGATAACGTCAAAAGGTTTGCAGTTACCCCTAAATCTTATGCGATTACAAGTAACCCACGATATGGTTTTCCTTTTATAACAGTGATACTTTTGTAAAAGCTCAAATTTTTAATATCTTATTGAAGAATTAAACTCATCATTTGTAAAGTTGATGCTGCGGCTGAGCTGCCCAGTCATCTCTGTTGGCGATGAGGTGCAGAAATAATCACATTAACACTTTTCTGCGGGAAATTCAGAGCCATAGGTAATGAGTAAGCTCCATTTTGCTTTGTTTGGCCCCGCAGTAGAAACTGGGTTATTGTCTCCACGATACCCCGGAGCTAGGCAGAGGCTGAGCAACATGCTTGCTGCCTACAGTAATGTCAACATGACGTCTACTATCAGCACCCGGTGTGCTTGTTCACATCACATGAAGCCATTTACATCACATCTTTACAGCACGTAGACCCTGAAACCTTTTCAGCTCATCCTTTCCCGAACCGAGCTGAATGTATTTGTAGTCATCTACAATAACGTGTAGTATAAGAGATAAATTTTGGGATCCATAAATCAAAACCAGGCGTAGGATATTCAACATATCTTGTACCTACCATGATACGATCTGCATGGGGGAAAGTGAGGTTATCGTATCCTTCTCATTATTTGTGCCCGTGTACACATGTAGCTTTGGAGTATGAGGTTGTACGAATGAAAAATATATTTATGTTATTTCATGGTATATTGTATTTGGAAATAAATATAACCTACAATATATGAGGCAGAAATGCTACTGGCAGCTCAGATAAATTGAGACCAATATTTTCCTTTGTTTTTTGGGCATTTCCCCCCTTTTCTCCCCAATTGTATCCGACCAATTACCCCACTCTTCTGAGCCGTCCCGGTTGCTGCCTCTCTGCCGATCCGGGGAGGGCTGCAGACTACCACATGTCTCCTCCGATACATGTGAGGTCGCCAGCCGCTTCTTTTCACCTGACAGTGAAGAGTTTCGCCAGGGGGACGTAGCACGTGGGAGGATCACGCTACCCCCCCCCCAGTTCCCCCTCCCCCCCCCCGAACAGGCACCCCGACCGACCAGAGGAGGCGCTAGTGCAGCGACCAGGACACATACCCACATCCAGCTTCCCACCCGCAGACACGGCCAATTGTGTCTTTAGGGACACCTGACCAAGCCGGAGGTAACACGGGGACTCGAACTTGAGATCCCCATGTTGGTACTCAACAAAATAGACCACCACGCGGCCCAGACACCCCACCTATCAGTTATTACTGCAGTAACTATCAAATAGGAGGAATAGGGGTAAAGCAAACCCATCTGACACACACACACAACATTGCTCTCTCGCATGACTGGAAATGGATCCGGTATGAAAGTCTTCTGATGAAGGTTTTTACATAAAACAGTTATAAAAACTCGCATCACAAGGATCTGTTCTGACAGCAGCACTCTGATTTCTAAACTTGCAACATCAGTTTTATTTTTAGATCCTCTTTTTTTTTTTTTTATGACAGCATGTCTGAGTGTAAAAGGTAGCACCTGATCAGCTCAGATTCCTCCCAAACCTGTTTTTTTTTTTTTGGTGTGTGTGTGTGCACACATCAGAACCAGCTGTCCTGATACGATCTTTTTGAGGCATTAACTATGCTAATTGAACGTTCACTGGCTTGTGCGTTTAATTTGCTAACAAGTGGCATTCAACCCTCAGCGCATGTGTGTAAGAAAGCAAAACATTCGAGTGGTGAAGTGTGTCTCATGCATCTGATGTTGATGACTCATTTGCAACCCTCGTGAGTGTAAATTTAACAGAGATTTGAGTTGAAGGGAAGAAGATGTTCTTACGTGGGGTCCATTGAGTGTCACTGAGCAGTGGCGGTTCTAGACCATTTCAAATGGGGGGGGCAGGCTGGGGCCACATAGGATTTTAGGGGTACCAAACATATTAAGCACAACTGTTACATACCACCACCACCCCCCCCATAGGTTTGGTTCTCCAAAAGACAAACGATAGTCATGTAACAATAAACACATGAATACTCATTCAGTGTTAATGTACATTTTATTTATCACTGCCCATGAATTACAGTTTCCCCTCTCTGGGAATAAATGTGGGATGAAAATGTAAAAAAAAAAAAATTCTGATTCACTGATTCACAATTAAGTAGATTTGCGAAAATATTCGCCACAGTCAGGGGGGCCAGAGGGGGGGGGTCCAGGCTTAATATTACGGGGGCACTGGCCCCCCTGCCCCCCCTTAGAACCGCCACTGTCACTGAGTAATCGCACAAATCTCCCCGCCCCCAAATAACCTCATGTCTTGGGCACCAATCGTCCTCTTATTTTTTTTCCTTCCAGATTTTCTGTTGATTAGGAATATTGCTGACATACATGAATATTAGTTTCCTCGGTCGTCTGTTGTCTGGGTGTTGTTGTTGGTATAACTCTGGCGCTCTGAATTAACGGCTGTCTGTAATAACTGTCACTTAGAAAACTGAAGTTTATTTCACGATTTTATTTTCCATAAGTTGTTCTTGATACGAGCGTCACGAGAAAAAAAAACACTCAACGGTATTTATAGATTTGCTCTTTTTTATAGACCACGCAGCCCGAGCAACACATCCTCCCTAGGTATCGACATACCATCTGTGTATGAAAATGTTACTATGCCCTCTGCGTTTTAAACCGCTGTTGTTAACATGCTGTTTGAATATCGCCGAGAGATCTGGAGAGCCTCTGTGGTCCTCATCGAGCAGAGGGCATCAACAAAAGCAATATGGATGCTGTTCAGTGCACATCACAATCTCTGCGCCCCGCGGCACGGTGGAGCCCTGCCGCTCGAGCTCACGAAAGAAAATAAATCTCAGACAGATGTGTTTGTGTGTGTTAGTTCCCGTTTGTGTGTGGGCTTTGGGAAAGTGGTCATACCACGGGCTGATCGTATGAGGTTGTGTATAGAGTTGCGCGCCGGACGTAGTTTTTGCTGAGCATTGTGTGCGTGGGCATGTGTGTGTGGATGGAGTTTGGGCACAGGGGTGAGAGTGTTGCGTAAGCTTGTGTCTCTATTTGTGTAAAACGGGGAGGAGGTGTCGGAGATGTTGCGCTTTTTTGTTGTTGTTTTGTGTGTGTGTGTGTGTGTGTGTATCTGTGTGTGTGTGAGTGTGTGTGTGTGTGTGTGTGTGTGTTTGTGTGTGTTATGTACAAGCACTGAGTGGCATTCTTTTTTGTTCCCTGCTAATGACATCCTTAGCAGGGCTGTTACGATGGAAACCACGTTGCCACGGAAACGCAGCCTGTCTCCGTGAATTAGAAGTGTTTCTCTGCCTCTCTTAGCCTCCATCAGTCCCTCTCTCACTTTCTCTGTCACCCTCTCCATCTCTCTCTCTCTCTCTCTCTCTCTCTCTCTCTCTCTCTCTCTCTCTCTCTCTCTCTCTCTCACTCTCTCTTGCCTCTCTCCCTGTTTCTCTGCGCCTTCTCTTTTCCTATTCTCTTTCTGTCTGTCCCCTCTTTTCTCTTCCCTCTCTACCTGTCTCCCCAAACCTGACAGGGCAGCATCTGATGCTGATGGAGAGGTGCCCACATGAAAAGGGAGAGAAAGCGAGGGAGAGGTGGAGAGAGGGGATTGGGAGCAGGTGTGAGCTTCATTTTGGGGGAAAATAGTGCAAGAAAGCCAGTGGAATTTGTTTTTCAGGTAAAACTGTCTCTGGAAGAACCTGATGGAGAGGTGGAGGCGAACTGAGAGATTAGGGGATATAGAAAAGGGGATGGAAACCAAAAAGTAAAAATAAAGCGGTACAAATGTTGGGGGGGGGGGGATAATGGTGCCCTCACATGAGAGACGGACAGAGAGACAAAGAGAGAGAGAGGAGATAAAATATTCAAATGCAAGAGGTCAATTAGAACGGCGAGTGTGGCGATAGAGAGAACTGGAGGAGAGAGAGCGCCAGAGTCCCACTTCACATATGGGGAGAATATAAAAGAGGGTGGGGGGTAAGAGAGAGGGAAGAAGACAGAGAGAAAGAATGCGAGAGACAGACACGCAGAGAGAGAGAGCGAGAGAGAGAGATTGATTATGCCTTCCTGAGTGCTTTTGGCATTATTGGACCGGCACTGTCTTCCCAATCCAGCCAATTTGAATTAACATTGCAGGAAGAGTGACTGAGAGACAAAAATTGTAGAAATGGGACAAGAGAGAGAGGGAAAGATAGCTGGGAGAGAGTGAGAGAAAGGGGAGGAAGCCGAGCAGGCGGACAGACGGATCGGGGGATGGACGGACGGACGGATGGATGGACGGAGGGGCGGGTTGGCAGGCAGACAGAAAGAGAGAGTCAGGTCTGGAGGGAGGACAGAGAGATGGATAGAATAACTAGGTTCAAAAGTAGGACAGGGAGAGAGACTGCAAGAGACAAAGAGCCAGAGGAGAGAGAGGGGGGGGGGGGTAGGGAAGACTGAGAGGCTAGCCAAATTGAAAAAAGGAAAAAAAAAACCCATACTAAACTAACTTTATGAATTCCAGCTGGGTATTGCTGGGTACTGTGAATAAAAACCTATTTGGAAGATAATAACTTTAGAAATTCCATTTTAAATAGTCCATCTGAATGCTGAGTCTTCAGAATAAAAATCCATTTGGGCAATATTAGTAATCCAATCAGGATGGGCGGGAGGGGAAAAAAAGGAGATAAAGGGGAAGAAAGAGAAGAGCTTGGAAGAGGGTGGACAGATGGGTTTGGGCAAAGACAGAGACAGGCGGTAAAGACGGCTGAAGACAGACAAGATGGACACGAGTGTGGGAAACAGGGTGTGTGTGTGTGTGTGTGTGTGTGTGTGTGTGTGTGTGCATGTCTGTGGTGGTGATAGGGGGAGTGAGTGCGGAGCAGATAGAAATGGAGGTAACTTGAAACAGAGAGATGGGAGTGACGGGCATGGAGGATGGAGGGAGAGGGGAGATGGGTGTGGGTGGACATAGATGGATGAAACAGGCAATGAGAGAAATGGAGGACAAAAGGAATGTGCTCTTAAGAACAAGGTTAAGAGCATTTGTCTCCTTAACCTCTGTTGCGTGTTTGCTCTGAGATTCCCTCCTCCATACCTCGCTACACCTCCCCCCCCTCTCTCTTTCTTGCTCTCTCTCGCTGCTGTCTCTGTCTCTCTCCTCCACCTCTGTTCATCCATCACTCCTGGTCTCCCTCCTTTCTCCTCCTCCTTACCCCCTTCAACACCCCCTAATCCACTCCCTCCTTATAGCCTACCTTCATGCCTCCTTTTCCCCTCATCTCATCCCCTTAACTCTCTCTGTCTCTCTGTCCCTGTCTCTCTCTCTCTCTCTCTCTCTCTCTCTCTCTCTCTCTCTCTCTCTCTCTCTCTCTCTCTCTCTCTCTCTCTCTCTCTCGCTCTCTCTCTGTCTCTCTCTCTGTCTCTTTGTTTGGTGGCTGATTGAGGAGGAGTGATCCTCGCCATATCGACTGATCAGCTAGACAAATAAAGCATGTATTAAGTGATGCTTTATGCTGTATGTGGAATGCATTTTCGGAGCCGGACAAGGCGGCAGTCTGGCTGAAATGAATTGTCAATGATGGAGCGCTTGGCTCCTCAGCTTAATGAGAATCCTGGTCAGGTGATGGAGAGGATTTAATATTATCAGAGGGAGAGGGGGGGGCAGTGGTGGATCATGGGAACTGTGCGTCAGTGATGGAATTTCTCAGGTTATTTCAGGGTTACGCCCTTTTTTAGGGACATAAACTTTAATGGTAGCGCTCCTTTCTTCCTCATTTCCCGACACGTTTCACTTTTTTTTTTTGCACTTTTACTCCTCAAGTCGGCTACATCCTTCAATTACAAAATTGACAAATTGGTGTTTACTCCCGTGTATGTGCATGCATGTGCATGTGTGGATTTAAGCGGGGTTGATTTCATCATTAAGGGCTCATTTATGCTCAACACACACACACGTTTGTGGGTACCCCTCACTGACGGCATTCATTCCTTAGCCCTTAAGACTTCTATGCTCCATTTACATATGAAAATAAATATACGTCTATTTCAAACGATGCAACAGTCACTGCCCACATCAATGCGTCCTTGACGTTGGCATGGATGTTAAGCGATACATCCACTAGAGGGCAGTTCAGAGTCAAATGTTTCTGACAACAACTTAGCAACGGGGGGAGGAGGTCGTTATAATGTACCTGTGCCTTACTGTCCGTGTGCCCGCGCAACGTAACATACGTTTAAAATTTCTTACCAACTCGCGCAACCTTTCCTCAAAAGGTCCCGCCATTTTTTAAATGTCTGACTGGTCTCGCTTGAACTATTGGCTACACTGCCCCCACGATTTCCGGTGGTACTGCCCCGTTTCGTCCGTATCCATAAGCTTTGTGAAAACGTGCACAAATACGGACGAAAGGAACGCTGAGTACGGATAGGAGGCTTCTTCCGTATCAATCCGTATAAGTGTTTAACGTTGAGCATAAACGAGGCCTTACGGATACGGACGAAACGGAGCAGTACCACCAGAAATCGTAGGGGGCAGTGTAGCCAAGCGTTCAAGCGAGACACGAAGACATTTTAAAAAATGGCAGAACTGTGAGTTGGTGATAAATTTTAAAACATATCTATAATATTACCTCGCCAGGGCACAGGGACAAAAAACAAAACAAAACGACCTCCTCCACCGTCTTGTTGTCAGAAACGTTTGACTCTGAACTGCCCTCCAGTGCAGTGTTTCTCAACCGGGGGTCCGCGGACCCCTAGTGGTCCGTGGTGTAATTGCAAGGGGTCCGTGAAAATAAAATATCTTTAAAAAAAGATCCTATGACATTTATAGAAATAGGATTATTTTACTCAAATGTGACTGAGACCTTTATCTACCTAAACTATAAAGGGTAACAGGACTTTTTTTTCTCTAATTACATCTGTTTCACAAGTGTAATTTATTGTATTTTAATAAGAGATCTCGCTCCCGTTTGCATTGTTAAAAGTCACTGCATAAAAATTCTGTTGTTACATATATCTGAAAGTTACTGAATACATATTCTGTTTTGTTACATATATCTGAAAGTTACTGCATAAGAATTCTGTTTTGTTAACTATATCTAAGTTGCAACTGAAAACTCTTATTTTTGCCCCAAAGAGTGAATAAATGCTATAATGCAATTTAAAATGCAGTTTCTACTGTTTCTATCAAATTGCAACCCCCCTCCCCCAAGATCAGGTGGAGGGGTCCTCAGGGTAGATCAAAAATACGCAGGGGGTCCAGGACCCCAAAAAGGTTGAGAACCACTGCTCTAGTGGATGTATCACTTAACATCCATGCGAACGTAAAGGACTCATGGAAGTACGTGGGCAGTGACGGTCACATCGTTTGAAATAGACATATTTAGGTACAGTAAACGTGACACGACTTGCCGGACCCAGGGCCTGGATTACCAGCTGATCGAAGACCACGTTAGCCCTTTTAGCTTTGCTATTGTGCAGTATATTATGTTAGCGCTCAGAGCTCATTCCGCTGAAAGTACTCTCAAGAGGCATGGTAACTCATCATGCACCCTTCCCATAATGCAGTGCATGCCGCCTGACTGTACGCCACCTCCATTACCTGTAATGAGATTTATCTGGCGAACGTAGGCCCTATAATGTGAACAGTAACCGTGCCATTTGTATGTTAACACAGATTTTACAGTAGTAGGGTTTCGCTCTGGATCTCGGCTCACACTCGGCTGCGTTTCAATTCGAGGCGTTATCTTGGTAGTTTAACCCCGTGGGAGAGAAACGATGTGCAATGCATCATCGCCGCTTCGATCCCGGGGTGCGCCATGTGTTTTAAGTTGTGCCTTCGGAGAGGGCCTATGTTTATTCTCATGCTAGGTTATGAAATAAAAGGTGGCAGCTGAGGTGCTAAGTGGGTACATTATGAATGAGGAAGGAACGTGCGTGCACGCGTCTGCTCGCGCGTCGGCGATATCAGTTTGTCGTGGATATTTTTAGGAGCTAATGAATTCGTTTTAATTAAGAATTCGGCACGGATGAAGGGAGAGGCGGAGCGAAAGAAGGAAAAACGTAGCTGGGGAACAGCTGAAGCACCAAAAAAGAAAGAAAGAGGGTAGTAGGGCAAAAGAAAGGTAGAGATGAGTGAGGTAGAGAGAGGGATCTAAATTTGATAAGAGAAAGCTAATATTTTAGATGTCTCCAAACACGGACAGACAACTTATTTTTACATGAAAGGCTTACCGATTCAAAGAAATACATGCCATTTCTGAAGACACACGGCATCCATTAATTCATTCTCTGTACCCGCTTACTCAGATGCAGGGTAGCAGGGATTGGGCATCAGTTCATTGCAGGACAAACACGTGGGATGCTACTGAAGGCAGTTTAGATTTTCTTTTTAAATCTGTAAATCTTTCGACTTGAAGAAAATCCTTAACAGACAACATGAAAACGCCGCACAGAGGAGCTGATATTGAACCCAGAACCCTCTTGCTGTCAGGCAACAGTGCTCACCATTTAAAGTGTGTGCCGCCACACAGACACACGCATACACACACACAGCATGCGAGGAGGACAGGATCGGATAGGAAAGGAGAAATGAGGATAGGAGAGTGGAGAGAGAGAGAGGAGATGGCTGCCAAAAGCAGGCTTGAGTGCCACAGCTGATAGGGATGTGTGTGTAGTTGTGTGTGTGTGTGCGTGTGAGTGAATAATCTTGTACCTATTTGAGTGCGCTTTCAGTTTATTTGCCAGCTAGTGTGTATGTCTGAGAATGTGAGTTTGCATGTGTGGCAGACACAGTGTGTGCATTTGTGTATCTCTACATCCTTCCAAAAGTGTGTGTGTGCATGTGTGTGTGTGTGTGTGTGTGTGTGTGCGTGTGCATGTGTACTTGTGCACAAGCACAGCAAGGGAGAGGAAGAATATCTAGCACCTCTGTGGTGTGTATTCTGTGGCTGCTGTTACAGCCAACTGTCAGGCGGAGAGGATGAGGAGGAGGTGAAGGAGGATGAGGGGGATGGGAGCAGGCTGGCTAGGTGTGAAATTATTACCAGTGCATGGCATGCCGATGTATAGAGCCATACATCAGCATGTTTATGTATATGAAATCCCAGCCATGGGGTTAATCAGCTAGAAATGGGGTTGTAGCCAGGTTTCCTTTTAATATATACCCAGCTGTGAGTCAGTGGTTTGAAATAGGTGCTAGGTTCAATTGTTTTTAACTGACATTGTCAGTCAACATGTTCAAACCCAATACCAAAACATCTGATGCCGTGCCCATAGCTGGCATAGTAGTGGTTACTATCCCCATCACTGAGACTATGTGTACTCCTGCTGGCTGGCTGGGGTTTGAATCCCACCAGAGCCTTCTCCACTGTATTTCCCCCTTCATACTTTACGCAATATCCCTTTTCCCCTTCCTTCTATTTCAACAGGGATTTTTATTTATCTATTTATATATATATTTTTGGTGGAGTTAACGCCCTACTCTTTATAGCTGGACATTTATACTCATATCTAACTGGACGTAACTGGACTCATTTGGCTTGGCTAAACAGAGGCAGAATTTTCTTGCCTAATTTTATGAGGTTGGGTGATTCCGGGATTCAAAAACGTTCTTAAAAGTACTTTCACTGTATTATTTATTTCTTGGTCTTTCTTTAAATAGACGCCAAAAAAATGATTTTTAGTAACTTTTGTAATGCCGTGTAACTTGGGACAGAATTCCAGTCTGGTGATTTACAAGCAAGCCACCATATGCTGATAATATAACAACATTACTAGAGCTATAAACCATTATGATGGACACTGCCAGGTCTTTCTTTATTACCATGAATATATGATACAGTGAATCCCATCCAGTCAGCCGGTGAGACATAAAATGCTGGTGGATTCTTTGTATCATTTTTATTTGATCCTACGTACAGTGTGTTGTCTCTCTCTGTTGTCTCTCTCTAACTCTCCCTCTCTCGTCCTGTGCAACCGTGTCTCTCTTTTCACCTGAGGGTCAAAGGTTGAGTTTTATTGGCGTGACGGACAAGCACCATTGCAAAAGTCATTTCACCGTTGAATCATTACCAGTCGTTTAATTGTTCCCTTAAAACGCCCTCTGTAGGTATAACCTACCAATACTCCTGAAACACACCATTAACACGTGTCACGGTTGGGTTCAGCTTCCTTATCGCGTCTCCGCTTTTCAATGTATTTGTCTCTTTTTAGGCACGTTGTCCATCAACGTAAAATCTCACAATCACATTTTGTCTCTGATTGCAGTCTGCTGTCGCAGGGCGATTGATGGTGGCGTTAGAAGGCACAAAATAAAGGCAGAGGATGAAGGGAGAGAGATGGAGAGACTGAAACCGAGTGAGAGAGAGAGAGTGAGACAGAGAGAGAGAGAGAGAGAGTGAGTGAGTGAGTGAGTGAGTGAGTGAGTGAGTGAGTGAGTGAGTGAGTGAGTGAGTGAGTGAGTGAGTGAGTGAGTGAGTGAGTGAGTGAGTGAGTGAGTGGGGACAGGAAGAGAGTGAGAGGGAGAGTGCACGTGAAAGGTAGGGCGAGAGAAAAAGATGAACAATACAGAGTGAAAAACAGAGCTAGCGCACGTGCATGAGGGACGGGAAGAGAATAATGGATGGGCACACGTGTGTGTGTCTGTGTGTGTGTGTGTGTGTAGGTGTGTGTGTGTGTGTGTGTGTTTGGAGTAGGGGGGGGATGAAATATTCCTAAATGCTGGGTTGTAGGTTGCCATTTGCTGGTTTAACGGCTTGATGACTCTAATGGGCCATTTAGAAATTGTTGTGGTTAAAAAGCTCGGGCAGCCACAGCAGACGCCCGTCATGGCAGCATGCAGAGAGAGGGAGAAGAGGGGCCATCTACACACGTGTTTGTACTGTGTGTGTGTGTGTGTGTGTGTGTGTGTGTGTGTGTGTGTGTGTGTGTGTGTGTGTTTGAGTGAGAGGAAATGGAAAAGGAGATTATGAGAAAAAGAAAATATAGTTATTTCTGTTAATCCCACTTGAGAGGAGAGAGGAGCAGAGACAGATGGGGGGAAGGAAATGAAGTGAGAACGTGGGAAAAGGAGCAGGGGACAGAAAGAGAGGGAGAGGCAAGGGGGGAAACAAAGAGAGAGCATCAAAAAGGGGGCAACAAAGACAGAGAGAGAGAGAGAGCGGCAGAGAGGACTGGGAGTTAGAGTGATTTAGTCTGTACTATCCATGAGACCAGTGGCAGGTTTGATTTTGTGTCTCCTAAAGTGAAGCAACTGTCACATCTCTGGTACACACAACTTTGGCTTGCTGCTCCCTTGTCCCTTTAAAGCTCCATTGGTTCTACTTTACACCCACCCACCCACACACACACACACACACACAGGTGACCACAGGCACAGAGCAAAGTGGTCCAGTGACAGCATAATGAGGGAGTGTCCGCATGCTAGCATCTCAAGAGGATGTGAAAAAAGGAGCTTGGCAGAGGGGGTGGAGCAGCAACTGGGATGGCTCGGAAGAGTGGGGTAATTGGCCAAATACAATTGGGAGAAAAAGGGAGAAAAATCCCCCCCCCCCCCAAAAAGAAAAAAGGAGCATGGTAAGGAGGTAGGGAGAGAAGGTGGCCTTCAGCACCCATGTGTGGCTTTCAGAAGGGAGCAAGGAGTGGGAGCGTGCAGATTGGCTTATTGTCTTAACCTATCTTCTAACATGTTCCCTTGTGGAAATACAACCCAGTCACGCCAATAAACCAGATTTGAATTTGAATTTTAATCACAGCCAATGAAGAAAGCCTCAGAAGGTAGGGCCGGGATAACACGGGTGGGTGGGTCGGGGGGGAGTGGATGAGTGCTGGAGGGGGGGTCTTTTCTGTGTGAGGTAGAGACGGGAGAGGATTTTTACTTAACCGATCGGTTTTTTTACAACCTGCGTCTTAATTTTTTGTAGTTTTCACTATCGTGCAGGTCGCTTATCAGATTTTGGACACAGCACTGCCACTCAGCTTTGCATCAGCGACTTACGGGGCAACCGAACACCAGCAACATGCATGTTTCAACAAGTACAATTCAACCCAAGTATCTAAACTACATATTTAGAGGTGAAAACAAAAGTGAAAATTAGAAGTTATTACCCAACAATGTCCAGTATTACCAATAGTCAAGGCTCAGCGTTTTCAGTAAAAACTGAAAACGCTGAAAAATACCTAGATTTTTTAAAAGGAGCAGATCGGTTTAAACTGAGTTTCCACAGATCCAAACGTTGTTCCTGTTCGTGTGAGGTTATGTAACGGTTCCGTCTTGTGGCGAAGTTCGGCATGCTGGATGGCTTTGATAAATAAAAATAAAAAACGCGGAGCCTTACCGATGGTCAATCGCATCGCTCAGCCGCTTCCTGCTTCATCTTTAAGGAATGACCAGGTAGGAAGTAGTAACCGTCAATACACTACCGAGAGAAGTCATAGATGATGGGAAGTCATGTGCACGGTCTAACGGGGGCACTAGAGGGTTTTTTTTTTTTGTGTGTTTTTGAAAGAACAGTTTTAAGGTGTGTGTTTAATTGCCCCACAAGATACCTTTGTAAAGCTGTGTCCAGTAGTGATCCCATATCCAAAATGTCATAAATGAAGCCTGGGATTAAAATGATACCATAATGACATGCATAGAGATGTGCACGGTGTCAAAAACCACACAAATAAGACTCGGGTTGTATAAAACGTTCCTTTAACCTGGCGCTTCTCCGTGCCACGTGATCATCGCAGTAAAAAAGGAAGACGTTTCTTATTTTTACATTATCTGTTGACAAGGGCGGGAAGTGACGTCTCGTCCACTACTTGATATTATTTTTATAGCATTTGTTGTGAACCAAAGGATGACAAAGCTAACTTTACTGTTGTGTTCATTTGCAGTTTGCCCTGAATAACAGTACCAGGTAAACACCTGAAATATAAATGTACATTTAAAATGCAGGGAGGTGCGAGAAGGGAAAAAAGAGGAGGGAGGTCAAGCGGGTTGCTTTTTTGAGTTAGGGATGAGAATGTAGAGAACGAAGAGAGAGCGAGAGGGTGGTCTTATCGCTGACAGTGACAGAGAGCGTACCTTCATGGTGTTGCCAGGAAAAGAACACAGAAGCACATATCTACTGAGCTCTCACTCTTTTTTCCACTCTTCTCTCCACCCCCTCCCTCCCTCCCTCCCTCCCTCCCTCCCTTTCCGCGAGCCTCGCCTCTCTTTCTCTTTTCTCTCTCACTTCTTCTCTCCGTCGCTCACGCTTTCCCTTCCACAGTTCCTTCTCCTGACTTCTTATCCCCATCACCCTCACTCTCCCCCTATCTGTCTGTCTGTCTGTCTGTCTGTCTAGCTAGCTAGCTGCTAGCTATCCCAACTATTCATGTACATACAAGCATGCGTGCACGCGTGCGTGCACACACACACAGGATGTGCAGAGTGGATGGATGGCAGGGTTTCCACATGCTTATGAAGTACACAAAAAGAGTGAGATGAAGAAACTCGTGTACTAGTACAGGTTCATATCATGTCACGATGTGGTCCGTCTTTATCTCTAATGCAAGCAGACTATCTCTACTTCTGCTCCTCTGTTGCCTTCAATAAAGTATGCTTGTTTCTTCACTTGCTCTGTGTGTCTGTGTCTGACTGTTTTTTGTGCACATGTATGTTTTTCCTGTACATGCAAGGTTGTGTGCTTTTTTTCCCGTCGGAGCATCAGTGAGGTAGCATGCCTTTTAGTGTATGTTTGTGTGTGTGTGTGTGTGTGTGTGTGTGTGTGTGTGCGCGCGCGCGCGTGCCTGTGCACATGCGGGTTCGAGCATCTTTTTGTGTCAGAGCTCAGCAAGGTGGTGTGCCTGTTGGTGTTTGTGAGTCTGTGTATGTGTGTGTGTTTGTGTGTGTGTACACATGCGGGATCGAGCATCTTTTTGTGTCAGAGCTCAGCAAGGTGGTGTGCCTGTTGGTGTTTGTGAATCTGTGTGTGAGTGTGTGTTTGTGTGTGTGTGCACATGCGGGATCGAGCATCTTTTTGTGTCAGAGCTAAGCAAGGTGGTGTGCCTGTTGGTGTTTGTGAGTCTGTGTATGTGTGTGTGTGGGTATGAGTGTGTGGCCTAGACCTGACAGCGCAATACAGAACAGCGCAGGTGTTCACTGGGGTGAAAGAGAGGGAGAGAGGGAGGAAAGGAAGGGAATGGAAAGAAGAAAAGAAGGAAGAAAAGAAATAGTCAAGAGAGAAACAAGGATGGAGGGGGAGAACAAGGAAAAAGAAAGAGGAGACAGTGAAATGACAGAGGAGCCAGTTTCAGGAGGGCATAGGATGAAGAAAAAGAAGGAGGAGGAGGACGGGGGTGGAGTGGGGTGAAGGAGCAAGAGAAGGAGTTGGGTTGGAGTGAGGATGGAGAGCAGGGTGCGAACAGGTGCCGATTGGAATCAGCGAGATATGACAGGAGTGGGAGAGATAGCAGGGGACAGACGGTACAGGAATAAGTGGATTAATAACATCCTTCTCCTCGACCTCACTGGACCCCCCTCCCCCACTTCTGCCTTGCTCTTCCTCCTTCTTATTCTCTACTCCAGCCCACCTTCAGCCTCCCCCTCCCCCCTCTCACACAGGGACCAGGGGAGCAGAAGAAGGAAAGAGTCCTGATGACACAGGCTCACTCCTCTCCCTTACTCGTTAAACCGCTTTAATGGCACCCGTGGATGCCCTAAGACTCGCCTACGCTTACGCTTCTTTGCGGCTCTCGACCTCCGTCACCCACCTGGACCCAGCCTGTCTTCCCTACCCATCCAGAGTTACAAAATGAAGCGAGCATCTCGACGGCCAAAACCTATTTCCATCATAAACAGTGGTCAAAATTGGATTACAAGGGGGTGTCTGGGTAGCGTAGCGGCCTATTCCGTTGCCTACCAACATGGGGCTCGCCGGTTCGAATCCCCGTGTTACCTCTGGCTTGTTTGGGCATCCCTGCAGACACAATTGGCCACGTCTGTGGGTGGGAGGCTGGATGTGGGTATGTGTCCTGGTCGCTGCACTAGCGCCTCCTCTGGTCAGTCGGGGCGCCTGTTCGGGGGGGAGGGGGAACTGGGGGGAATAGCGTGATCCTCCCACGTCCTACATCCCCCTGGCGAAACTCCTCACTGTCAGGTGAAAAGAAGCGGCTGGAGACACCACATGTATCAGAGGAGACGTGGTAGTCTGCAGCCCTTCCTGGATCGGGAAGGGCTGTCTCTAGGAGTGGGGGACGGGTACAATTGGGGAGAAAAGGGGGGGGTGGATTGCAAACAAGAGCAGTACTAAAATAAGGCATACCTAACTGCTGTAATGGGTAATTTTTTTAAGATGTGAAGCACCTGATGAACCCAGTATCTGACTCATTCAAACTGACACCATGTTTAGCTGTACCATCTGTGTAGAGTCGTGTGTGTGTACATTTTACCCCCCCCCAAAAAAATGTGTGTGCACCCCAAACAACATGCTGTTGTAAGATGTTAAAGATTTTGCATTTTTTTAAATCAACATTATCATGCTCATTGGTAAGACAATTGGCAAGAATATTTTTTTCTGCACCCCCACCATTATTCTCTCTTAGCCTTTCCCTCGTTTTCCCTCAACGAAAAGACAGGAGGTGGAGCTGGAGGTGGCAGAGTTGAAGATGCTAAGATTTTCACTGGGAGTGACGAAGAAGGACAGGATTAGGAACGATTACATTAGAGGGACCGCTCAGGGTGGACGGTTTGGAGACAAAGCAAGAGAGGCAAGATTGAGATGGCTTGGAATGTGTGGAGGAGAGATGCTGAGTATATTGGGAGAAGGATGCTGAATATGGAGCAGCCAGGGAAGAGGAAAAGAGGAAGGCCAAAGAGGAGGTTTATGGATGTGGTGAGGGAAGACATGCAGGGTGGCTGGTGTGACAGAGGAAGATGCAGAGGACAGGAAGAAATGGAAACGGATGAGCCGCTGTGGCGACCCTAGCGGGAGCAGCCAGAGCTAATAGTAGTAGTAGTAGCCTTTCCCTCGTTTTCTAGCACGTGGCATTGCCCGTATGGTTTCATTAAAGGTAGGATTACTTGGAAACGCCATCGACGGCGATGCAAGTAAGATGTGCCCCATCACCTTTAACAAGCTGGAACAAGTCCGTCTTTTGAGGAAAGTGCTTCTGATGTGTCAGCTTGCTCTTCTGGGTTGCTGGCTAGCTAGCTAAACACGTGATTCAGATGAGCTAGCTTTTACTGTGTTGAACTGATGCAATGTCAACGTTACGCCTTCAGTCAGGACGTTATGTATATGATATGTGATGTTAGCTACTCAGCTGAAGAAGTGCAGTCAGTACTAGACCTGCTTCCTGTTATAAACCCAAGTCAATGATCCCACATCTCTCTGTTCTCAACAAAGTCGCACAAATAGTTGCGCTTCACATCCCTGACACTACGCATACTTGTTTGGGTGTGGAACATATATCTTTTTATTTTGGACTGAGACACAGGTTCAACAAATCAGATTTGTACGAGGACTGCGGTTTATTCAAACAGCACCCAAAACACAAGAAGAGGTGAAAAATAACACTGAAGAAGAAACGACACCTAACCTCTGCCAGAGCTTCAGCCTGTCCTCTGCTCACACCGTGCTCAACAACTCTAGCACATACGGGTGCAGAAACTCCTGAACTCTCCCGGCTGCTTTACGGCCACACCGTACGTTCTGCATCAACATGGATGTTTGCTCCATACCCTTTCCTCAGAAATCAAACACGAAATCCATAATGGCTAAGGGTAGGGTGGTCTCAGTGGGACTGTAGTTGGACCTTACATGACCTGTTCTGTAGGAGTCGTCCCACTGTACAACTCAAGACACTCACACATTCAATAACTTTTTTTGGGGGGGGGGGGAATCCCCCCCCTTTTCTCCCCAATTGTACTTGACCAATTACCCCACTCTTCCAAGGCGTCCCAGTCGCTGCTCCACCCCGTCTGCCAATCCGGCGAGGGCTGCAAACTACCACATGCCTCCTCCGATACACGTGGAGTCGCCAGCCGCTTCTTTT
Organism: Lampris incognitus; assembly: GCF_029633865.1. NCBI lineage: Eukaryota > Metazoa > Chordata > Actinopteri > Lampriformes > Lampridae > Lampris > Lampris incognitus. Next base: position 12,434,549 of record NC_079220.1, on the reverse strand, counting down.
CACCTGACAGTGAGGATTTTCGCCAGGGGGATGTAGCGCGTGGGAGGATCATGCTGTTCCCCCCAGTTCCCCCCTCCCCCCTGAACAGGCGCCCTGACCGAACAGAGGAGGCGCTAGTGCAGTGACCAGGACACATACCCACACCCAGCTTCCTACCTGCAGACACGGCCAATTGTGTCTGTAGACATGCCTGACCAAGCCGGAGGTAACACAGGAATTCGAACTAGCGAACCCCCGTGTTGGTAGGCAACGGAATAGACCGCCACGCCACCCGGATGCCCAAACATTCAATTACTGTTGATAGGAACACACACACACACACTCTGACATATATAAGCACATAATCAGACATGGCAAAACCAGGTTCAGAAAGTATAACTCCGAACCAGGTATTTCCTCCACCCGTGTGCTAAATCAGCTGATTTCGTTATCCTATCAAGCGGAAGAGTGGGTTTGATTAGAATCAGTTGGTTTAGCACATGGGTGGAGCAAATACATGGTTAGGACTTTTAATTTCCGGACCTGGATTTGCCACCTCTGAGTACATTGCACATGCAGGCACGCATATGGAGTCCTCCCACACAACATAATTCAGCCACCAGCCTGTTAAGCTTAACTACACATGGTGCGCACACACACACAAACACAAACACACACACACACACACACAGAAAGGAGACAAGAGTGCTGTTACCAGTCTACAAGGACTGGGGGACAAACAGGAGCAGCAGCAGGAAAAGCATCAGACTGCAGAGGCCCCTCGGTGGGCCGTCTGCTAAACTTAGAGCAGAAATGGGCCACAGAAAAACAATCTTTGCGCGTGTGTGTGTGTGTGTGTGTATGTGTGTGTTTGTGTGCGTGTGTATGTTTGTCTGTGTATGTGTGCACATGCGGGGTTGAGCATCTTTTTGTGTCATTGCTCAGCAAGGTAGTGTGCCTTTTGGTTTTTGTGAGTCTGTCTGTGTGTGCATGTGTGTGTGTGTGCACGTGTGTGTGCATGTGTGAACACACATTTGTTTCCATGTTTGTATTTGTGTTTTAAGTGGCATTGACTTCCACTCAGACACTGTCTGTCCACGTCAGGATATAAAACAAAACACTCGACTTGGTTTTTTAATTGTGACTCATTTTGATCCCCCAGCTGTGCTTTGTTGCTTTAACTTGCTGTTGCTGTCTCTCTCATTATACTGTTTTCTCCTTTCTTTCTTTCTTTCTTTCTTTCTTTCTTTCTTTCTTTCTTTCTTTCTTTCTTTCTTTCTTTCTTTCTTTCTTTCTTTCTTCCTTTCTCCATCTTCAAGTCCCTGGAAAGACGCCATGATTGTGATGGGGTGGTCACGTTCTAATCAGAATCGTGTCAAGGCAGAAATTAGCGAAATATTTTAATCAAGACCTGTGCTTTTTTTAATTAAGGTTCAAAAAGTGGTTGGAATAAGGTCGCCGCTAATTAGGTGATGGCCTGACAAATGTGCAAGCTAATTAAGCTGGCATGTGTTTGATTAAAGATAAGTAGGCTGCCATGATAAGAAATGTGATGATGAGGCACGAGGACGGAGAAGTGCAGAGGAGGAGGAGAGAGAGAGAGAGAGAGAGAGAGAGAGAGAGAGAGAGAGAGAGAGAGAGAGAGAGAGAGAGAGAGAGAGAGAGAGAGAGAGAGAGAGAGAGAGAGAGAGAGAGAGAGAGAGAGAGCGAAACGGGTCTAATTGAGGTAGAGATAATAACCATGTGCGTGAGAGACAGAGAGAGAGAGAGAGAGAGAGAGAGAGAGAGAGAGAGAGAGAAGAGGGAGGCGAAGAGAAAGGGGAATGAGAGTTGATGTCATCGATATGTAATTTCAGCACACGTTTGGATGATGATGACTTCATGTTTCACAGTTAGCAGTTCTCTTTACAATTGGATGTGTTTGTGCATGCATCATGTGTGTGTGTGTGTGTGTATGTGTGTGTGTGTGTGTGTGTGTGTGTTTGTCCATGCATGTAGTATGCATCCATGAACACGTTATTTATATTTTGTGTGTATTCGGTATGTGTGTGTGTGTGTGTGTGTGTGTGTGTGTGTGTGTGTGTGTGTGTGTGTGTGTGTGTGTGTGTGTGTGTGTGCCCGTGGCTGTGTTGGGTTTCCATCTCCTGCCCACCATCTTTTATATTCACCGTGTTCAAGCAGGACCAGCTGTTTCCCTTCCTCTCCCCTCACCTTCCACTCCGCCTCTCGTCTTCCATCCCTCCGTCTCTGCCCTCTTTCTCTCCGCCTTGCTCTCTCCCGCTCTCTCTCCCGCTGTCTCGCTGGCCTCCCTTCCCATCAGGCAGCGGAGCAGCACAGTCAATAGCGAGCCACCTCTCGTGCGAGTTCAAAGGAGCCTTTATAGACAGGCTAGAAATCTGCATCGCCGGAGCCCGATGGGCATCAGACGCAACCGTCTCCACCTCTCTGTAGCGCTGCCTGCCCACCTCGCTCTCTTGGTCCCCCTGTCTCCCTGTATATCCTCCACTCTTTTCTTCCCTCTGTCTATTCCTGCCTCTGCACAGTCGAAGTGAAAGTTGGCGTTGGTTCCTTGCAGTGTTTTCACACTCAGAGAAAACCCAGTCTCTTCATAGCTTACTCGAACGGCCTTCGAACGGCACAGGAATCGATAGTGTTGCCGAGGGGAGGCGTTCGGGTGCAGTACCAAGTATGTGCCGAGGATGATGCCCTCCCACGTTCCTGCCCAGCGTGTCCGGTGAAATCCCTGTTTCTTATTTCCTCCTCTCTGGGTACGAGATCTGATGTTTCAGTTATGGCCCATTTGATGTAAAGGTTTTTCGATGTATCGCCTACCCACCAGGCTCTTTGCTTACCGGCAGCACAGTGTCCGCTGTACTCGACAGGCTGAAAACGGGTTGCTATGGGAGGTCGGCAATGTGTTGTCCTGCTAGCTGTGGTTGTGTTTCAAGTCCGCAGCACAGACGGCACACTGTATGTAAATGTGAACGCAGGCTTGTAGTGTTGGACTTGTGCATCACCAGAACATTCTGTTAATCAGTTCATCTGAAAACAACGTTTCCATTTTCCTGCATGTGCATGTTGTGATCATTTTGCTCCGGATAGGTCTGATTTGTTTCCCGTCAATATATGTGAGACGAGCATTGTCCATCCATCCAGCCATCCATCTATCCATCCATCCATTATCCACGCCGCTTATCCCAGTTGGGGTTTCGGGGATGCTGGAGCCTATCCCAGCAGTCATTGGGCGGCAGGCGGGGAGACACCCTGGACAGTCCATCACAGGGCTGACTCACACACGCACACACGCACGCACACATTCACACAATTTAGTACAGCCAACTCACCTGCTCCACTACTATCCATAGTCACAACTTCACCACTTGAGTTAGTATGTATAGAGTTTTAGTCAGCCAGGGATGCCAATAACAAGTCTATTGATGTGCTTGTACTAGCAGATCATTTTACCAAACTTACCTGTGCTTAGCCATGTCCAAAAGACATGTAGGTCAGGTGAATCGGCCTAAATTGTCCCTAGGTATGAATGTGTGTGTGTGTGTGTGTGTGTGTGTGTGTGTGTGTGTGTGTGTGTGTGTGTGTGTGTGTGTGTGTGTGTGTGTGTGTGTGTGTGTGTGTGTGTGTGTGTCGGTGCACATGTGCATATTCCAAGGCAAGTTTGAAAATGGGTCTATTTCTTTTGTAGTCACTGGTGTGCCCCTGTGTGTGTAATTGAAATACGTGCGTTATTGACTCTCTCTGCCCCGCGTCAAATAGCTGCTCCAGGGGTGTGTGACTGCACTCATATGAGGGCGCAGGGGCAGAGCAAGCAACTCTGGGATATGCCAATGCCAAGGTCTCTCAACCAGCTAAGTACAAGCAGACACGCAGAAATACAGACAATCCACACTACAGACTCTATCGAAAGCCCCACTAAGGCATGCACCCCCCCCCCCCACACACACACACACATACACTAGGGGTGGCACAGACTAGTCGACTTTACTGCTGTGATGATGCTTTAAGCTCGCCGTCGACTCGTCGCTGATCACTTGAGAATGACATTAACAACATGGACCAGGGGTGCCTGCCAGGGATTTTGCGCCCCTATAAAGAATATGACTGAGCGCCCTTTATTTATTTAATTAAGCAAATAATCATTTTATGATTTTCCTGACTTCTCTAAACATTAAGCCCCTTCCTCTACCTTCATCCTATGCTACCAGCTTGCCCAACAATCCCCTCATCAACAGCTTCTCCAATAACGGACCCGTCTTCTCAGTTTGACAAATTTACATATAAAATGCTCTTAACAAAAAGGAATGTGATACCACCATAGCCCAGACTGAACCTGTGGGCTCCTTCCTGTGGATCTCAAATCAGAGAGGTCTTCGACACGATCTGGCCATATGCCATTGGGTAATCGGGTGGGATAAGGGGAAAAACTAGAAATAAATTTACAATCAAACCCTTTCAATGTACGTTTTAAATCATCATGTCATTTTAATAACCATTCTGAAGAATGACTGATTTTTTTTAATTGATTTATTTGTTTTTCTTTTCAATATCTTTTGAGCACCGTTGTGGCGCCCCCTCTAGTTTGGTGCCCTTAGAATCTTCATAACATTATACCCACTTACTGACATGGACTCTTCAGAGAGGAGCCAGGGGGCGGGTCATCGCTGCAGCAGTAAATCCAGTACGTGGAAGTACTTCGCTAAAGAGGAAACCTGTACTACTGTCACGTGCAAAATATTCAAGTCCGTTCTGAAACGCAACAAAAGTACAAGTGCCATGCACACTCGTCTGGAAAGGCATCCGCTAACGCTAGCTGCCGAGGAACGATCCGGATCCTCTCGACAGTGGTCAGCTAGTGACGTCACCAAACGCCCTGCCATAACCGAGCGAGGATGGCTGCAAATCACCAATACTCTGGTGAATTTCACTGTCAAAGCCCTTTAGCCGCAGTACACGCAGAAGGCTTCAGAGACCTACTGTGTTTTTTTGGGGTTTTTTTTAACCTGACTATGACGTCCCATCTTACAACAGGCTGTGGAATACTTTTAAACACCGCTACGACAGCCAGGACCAGAAAAGCAAAAGCTGTGACTGAGCAGGACTATGACCGTGACCAGGCTCACAGGGCTAGACCTTGCCCGAGTTTTGTTTTCCTTCTCGAGTGTTTTTCCCCAACATTTCAATTTCTCTTTTTTTCGCACGTAGATGGGAGTTATAGCGCATACAAGCTATTGTTGCATACGTTGATGCAGCTGAGTTGCAACTTGTTGTTTCTGTGCCGTGCAAATGATTTGTACGAGCTGTTTGTTGCGTTGAGGTTTTGCTGATACAGATTGTCACTTGTTGCACAGCAGTCCCTCCTCCTGTGGTCTCAGTCATGACGTCACCAGCGATTAGCCAAGGTCGGCTCAACTTTCATCACATAACAGTTGACTTGGAAAAAATCTGAAGTCATGCAACCCCTAACACACACACACACACACACACACACACAAAGAGATGATTACACATGCACAGTCGCAGCACATAGCCATATGCACAATATGCAGACGGACCCTGTCAGACACACACAAGCAGATGTACTCAGACACATGCAGAGACGGACACTGAGACACACTTCAGACTGACACATGCTCTATGTCTCTCTCTCTCTCTCTCTCTCTCTCTCTCTCTCTCTCTCTCTCTCTCTCTCTCTCTCTCTCTCTCTCTCTCTCTCTCTCTCTCTCTCTCTCTCTCTCTCTCTCTCCTTCTCTCTATCTCACTCACAAACACACGCGCGCACACGTGTGCACGCAAATACACATGCGTGTGCATCCTGTCTCTCTGACAGCAGCAATCCTCTATGGTTGAACAACTCGGGCTTATCCTCCTCCTGCATGACTGGCTGGCTGACTGCCTGCCTGCCTGCCTGCCTGACAATACACACACAGACAGACACGCGCACACGCACACACGCGATCACACCTCCTCCTCTTCGCTGTCTTCTCTTTACTCGTTCAGTGCCTTGGCATTCTGCCCCTTTCCTGCTCACTCGCTCCATACTGGATCACAGCTATATGCCAGCCTACCCTCTTCCTCTCCATTCATTCTATTGTCACCACGTTGTGCTCTCCGTCTGTCCCTCAGTTCTCCGCCATCTCTCCAGAGGCTTCAAATCTCAGCTACATTCTCTCTGCTTTTAATCTCTCTATCCACTCCTCTTGTTTTTCCAAATTCTCTCTTGTCCCTTGGATTGTGCCCCCCCCCCCACTCGTTCTCCTGTCATTTTCTCTCCCCTCTGTCCTTTGCAGTGTACTTGCTGTCTCTCTCCCCCTGTCCCCCTCGGCCATTCGTCCTGCTGTATTGTGTTGATTAGTGGGTTGTTGGTTGTTTACAGTAGCCAGCTCAGTGACGTAAATGGTGGGCCAGAGAGACACTGACCGGCTCAGAGGTGTATTCAACACCTAGCTGTCTGGCTGCCTGCCTGCTTGGCTGGCTGACTCGCCAGACCTTGCTGCCCCCTTTTGGGAATTTAAATACCTGCTAATCGATCACCTTATGCCAACAGGAGCGATAATGTGGCTAGATTAATTGTTGTTGCTGTAAATGAAGAGAGGTGTTTTGTACCGCTTCATTTTGCACAGAATCAGAATCAGAGACACTTTGTCATTTCATTTCATGCACTTGTGCACATGAACTGAAACCAAACATCGTTCCCCCCAGCCCACAGCAGTGCAACACAAAGATAAAAACACATATCCAAAAACTATTGCAAGAACTACAAGAACACATATATCCAAACTAACACATATATCTAAACTAAACAAGAAATATCACTGTCCAGGAGAACGAACGCCAGCCAGGAGGACTGTCGGAACTGCCGGTCTGCATGGGCTAGCAGTTAGCTTAGCCTGCCCCACTTCCTCATCCTGTCAGACCGCCCTCGTGTTTCCTCTTTGGGCGCAGCTCCGGTTAGTGCCATGGTCCTTGGGACGCAGCAGACCAAGCTCCCTCAGTCGATCCAACACTAGCCCTCCCAACCGGACAGCTTCGACACACCTCCCCGCACTCCACACGACGACGCTACAAACACAATCAAGGGTAGGCGAGGCCGCTGCCAGACTGCCCTTGGTGTTATCAGAACTGCCGGTCTGCATGGGCTAGCAGTTAGCTTAGCCTTCCCCGCTTCCGCGTCCTGTCAGACTGTCCTCGGTGTTCCCTCTTTGGGCACAGCTCCAGGCAGGGCTGTAGTCCCTGGGCCCACAGGACGCAGCAGACCAAGCTCTCCCAGCTGATCCAGCACCAGCTCTCCCAGCCATCAAACGAAGACAAACTTAGACGCAGACGTGGACAAAGACACTGCATGGACGGTACCGGGTGAGGCCGCCACAAACGTGAATTTGCGCTGCCATCTTCCCACACCGGAAGCAGAAGCACAGTTTCCTGACCTGCCACTTCTCTCTCAACCCTCTCTACCTCTCTAAATTCTCTCTCTTTCTCTCTCTCTCTCTCTCTCTCTCTCTGTTTTGGGCATCTTGGAGGCTAATGAAAATCCTACAGACCTCTGGATGTCTGAAAATGTGTGCTGGACAGTACATTAATACTGCTCTTAGGAGGAAGACGGAGAAAGAGAGAGAGATGGGGTCGGGGGTGGGGGCAATGGGTGGGTTGGAGAAGTGGGTATTGTATGGCGGATAGGCTGGGGGATAGGAGTCCGAGAGTCTGAAAATTCAATTATAACCATGGCCCTGCAGTAATTCCACTGGTAAAAATGGGCCAGCAGAGTCAGAGAAGAGACGGCTAGAGATGGATGGAGTGCGAAATAGAGAGACGGAGATAAAGAGATAAAAGAAGAGAGAGAAGCAACAGCGATAAGCAGGGTTAAGGCTATGGGGGGGGGGCAGGAAACATGGGGTTCAGTGATGTCACAGAGAACAGTTTAATATGTTATTCAACACGCACTCCCGCAACCAGGAGAACACACAAGAAACAGACGAGCCTATACAACGCACTGCTCTTACAGTGTTGCTAGGCAATACCACGGCATAACGATGTTCATCATTATTTCATGTTACAATTCAGGAACTCATCCTTGGCGTCAAATGTGGTGTTAGATGAAAATGTTGCGTGCTTCATACCACGCGGCGCGCGGCGCCTTATTTCCGATCGCATTATGTACTGAGCAGTTGCCGTCATTACTTTGAAGAGTGTTGGACTGTGCATGCCACATGAGCCCGTGATGCGCCCCACTCAGTGTGCCATCTCCTCCGTGGTACAGCCCTGATCTCATTAATGCAGAAACAAGGTAACGGATCGACCCATATGCCTCCCCTGGGTGGGGGAGGTTAGGCTTTGATGTGGAGCGAAGCACAGAGAGAGTCCCAGGAAGTCGGGGAGATTTCAGCACCCCGCCCGACTTGCCTGGATGACAGCTATGGTTGATTTTACTCAGATGTAGAAACTAACACACTAACACAGTAACAGACATACACACACACACACACACACACACACACACACACACACATGCCCTTTGACACAGATATACGTACAAAACACAATTAAAGGTAATTAAAAAAAGGTATAGAACATTATGTAAATGAACCTTTAGAGAAGAGACAGAATGACCCATCCACCCACCCACCCACCCACCCACCCACCCACGCACTCACACACACACACACACACACACACACACACACACACCCTCTACATCTGTCTGGCTCAATATTCAATTTCAACACTGGTGGAAAGGCACAGGCTTGGATATTGGTCTCTTCGGGGTATTTATTGGGTGTCTGGATTTGACCGGACCGCTATCGTCCTCCAAGATGCCGAGACAACTAGCGGAAACGTTTTGGCCACAAATCCACAAATCGTAGTCTTAAGGTGCAATGTTACATACCTGTTCTCCAGTCTGTGAAAGTTAGTTTAGTTGAAGTGATTTTCTTATGTATAGTGTGTGTAAGAAAGGGATGTCTGGGCGTCAGGGTGGAGTGGCGGTCTATTCCGTTGCCTACCAACACGGAGGATCGGCGGTTCGAATCCCCGTGTTACCTCTGGCTTGGTTAGTTGGGCGTCCCTACAGACACAATTGTGTCTGTGGGTGGGAAGCCGGATGTGAGTACGTGTCCTGGTCGCTGCACTAGTGCCTCCTCTGGTCGGTCAGGGCGCCTGTTCGGGGGGGGCTTGGGGGAAAAGCGTGATCCTCCCACACGCTACATTCCCCCTGGTGAAACTCCTCACTGTCAGATGGAAAGAAGTGGCCGGCGACTCCACGTGTATTGGAGGAGGCATGTGGTAGTCTGAGGAGGTGGAGAAGTGACCGGGACAGCTTGGAAGAGTGGGGTAATTGATGCAGTTAGGGAGAAAAAGGGGGAAATTTTTTTTTTAAAAAATCCCAAAAAAAAGAGAAAAGGATGCCTGTCGCTTTTTATTTTGTAATCGCAATACGCACGTGTCTTGTGACAAATGTGTATTGACAACATTTTTTATCATGCAAAACGCCATTGTCATTCCATTATGATAATAATAAGATTGTGACAAGAAATTGATGAAAATTAGACTCCACAGGGAGCAGTTTTGAGTCCTCGGAAATCTCCCCGGCGACCCCTGTGTATAACTGCATCAAAGCCCTCATAAAGGCGACTAATGAAAGTCGTGACCGGTGTCATTACAAAAGCAGCTCTCTTGTCGCTCGTCTCTGCATATGAGACAATAAACTACCAGAGCAGCTGAATTAGTGTATGTAGTGAATTAGTGCTGTTACGAAATCGCTGATGTCCTTTAACTCGGCTCCTCTGCGTGTGGGGGCAACTAAATTAAAAGTACAGGCCGCTGGTGTTACGTAACCATTAACATATCAGCTGCCCCCGTCCCCTTGCTTGTGTCTCTTGTCGTTTCAGGACGACAACTCCATGTTCTTTCAGTTTGGCCCATCCATCGAGCAGCAGGCGTCGGTGATGCTAAACATCATGGAGGAATACGACTGGTACATCTTCTCCATCGTCACCACATACTACCCCGGTTACCAGGACTTTGTCACCAAGGTATCACACGTACAAGATGTGCACACACAAACACACACACACATGTGATCATAGTGTACTCAAAAAGTGATGAATTACATCATAAGTGATAGCACACAAGATACAACCAGTTCGTCCATCACGTCTTCACTTTCCTCAGCCCCTGGTTCAGATTCACAGCCTGATCTGAACTGAACCAGAAGCTAGCTAAACACGATCCCCAGATGAACCTAGCCGAAAGTTAAAATACAGACACATGGTTGCTGATCAGATATCAGTTTGACTCCCCCTACGGAGAAGCTTACATGTTCTTGTTAGATGACCTGTGGCCCGAGATTGGTATAGCATACTCGGAGCAAAAAAATGGTGCAACGGAGATGTTTTTAATCTTACAACCCTTTGCAATGCTATTGTACTTACTCCCTGACCTTCTTTCCTGTGTGTCTGCAAATGACTGGGTAGATTTATTGAAGTCCCATAGAGGACACACAGGGGCACTCGGGGGGAGAGTGGAAGTCGAGTCTGGAGCAAGTTGATACCAAAACAGTAGGATTAAAACATTACATCCGTATTTCTTTCCAGTATGGTGTCTGCTCAGTTAGACATAGTATATCTAGCCACTGAATGGTGGGGGAAACAGTATTAGTAGCAAAACTCAGTTATGCAAACACGCTCTAGGGATAGGTAACATGGTCCAGAAAGGTCCGTTGTGGGTGCAGGTCTTTGTTCCAACCAAGCAGTTACACACCTGATTGTATTAGTCAACCAATAGTCTTTGAAAAAGGACCTTGATTTGTAGACTTAGTTGTGTAACTCCTTGGTTGGAACAAAGACCTGCACCCACACCGGACCTTTCTGGACCATGTTGCCTATCCCTGCACCAAACAGTCACTGTAATTGTCACCTCTCTGCTCCCATCCTGCGTCCAGATCCGTAGCACCATCGAGAACAGCTTTGTAGGCTGGGAGCTGGAGGAAGTTTTACTGCTTGACATGTCTGTGGACGATGGGGACTCAAAGATTCAGAATCAGCTGAAGAAGCTCCAGAGTCCCGTCATCCTGCTCTACTGCACCAAAGAGGAGGCCAACACCATCTTCGAGGTGGCACACTCTGTCGGGATCACCGGCTATGGCTACACATGGATCGTGCCGTCGCTTGTAGCTGGAGATGCTGTTGTGGTGCCTGCAGAGTTCCCCACAGGTAAGAAGTCAAGATGGGAGACGCACATCTGTTGGACTAATTTTTTTTTAATCTAAAATAAATTACAAAACCACGAGGTCATACATTTTAAGCTTGGGATGCGCCAGTGGGGGCCGAGTCTCAATTCCTTGTAGGATTAGTTCAGAGTTCACTACTGAGCCAGCGATGGTCGTTAACCAGTGGCAGCTGGCCAGTACAGGGCGCTGGGGCACCGCCCCCTTCAAATATCAAGAGAGGAAAATCTACTTAAACATGTTAAATATAATTTAGTTGTATAATGCAAATAATTATGAAATAAAAGTGTTTTTCAGTCTGTGAGCACCTGTCAGCAGCCATTAGATATTGGTTCCAAATGGTATTTGGTTGATTTCTGTCTGAATACATACACTTCCTGGGTGAGGGGCGCCGGCCAAACGATGCCTTATGTAAGCCCTCAAACTTTTGGCGAGAAGGTGACCTGAGGCTGCTGTCTAATTGGTTTCTTCAGATTTTCCATGGGGCGCAGTTCTGTGCACCCCGGACACTCCCACTTTCATTGGCAGTGAATTGGTATTGTTTTTTTTGGGGGGGGTGCAAACCCCCCCCCCAATTGTACTTGGCCAATTACCCCATTCTTCCAAGCTGTGCTGGTCGCTGCTTCACCCCCTCTGCCGATCTGGGGAGGGCTGCAGACTACCACATGTCTCCTCTGATACATGTGGAGTCGCCAGTGAGGAGTTTCACCAGGGGGATGTAGTGCGTGGGAGGATCATGCTATTCCCCCCAGTCCCCCCCCCCTGAACAGGAGTCCCGACCGACCAGAGAAGGCGCTAGTGCAGTGACCAGGACACATACCCATATCTGGCTTCCCACCAGCAGACACCACCAGTTGTGTCTGTGGGCATGCCCGACCAAGCCAGCAGTAACACGGGGATTCGAACCGCCGATCCTCGTGTTGGTAGGCAACAGAATAGACCGCTCTGCTACCCGGATGCCCTGTGAATTGGTATTGTTTAAATGTTTTTTGATCTAATGTGATTGGACAATTCTCATGGCTCTCAATCATGTTCACACCCACCACCATGCCTCGTCTCAACTGTCAATCATCCGTCTACAAACCCTGATAAAATCTGTAGGCTACATTGTCCTTCATAACAACTCTGTGACTGTGTGGACATTAAAGCAGCTGTCAGGTGTGCTGCGCCAAGGTAAATTGCGCCCCCCCCAACATTTTTAGCACCAGCCGCCACTGTCGTTAACCAGCAGAGATTATGGAGGAGAGGTCAGTCTAACATTAGAGAATCAAAACTTGAGCTAAAGTGACAACTAAGGTTGGGTGCATTAGCCACTCGACATGCCCACACAGTTTGCTGAGCACACCCGTCAGACCGCTTTATGCAAAGTGACTCACGCCACTTGGGGAGCGGACATTTTTGGAGAGGCCGGCGCCCGGTGGGAATTAAAACCTTTCCACTTGCTGAGGTCAAATCGTGCTCCTTTAATGGAAATTACACTCACCGAAGTCTTATGACTGGTAGCCACTGATGGAGGGTAAACAAGGTGTCGGCTGGTGTGGATCCAGGCATGTGAGTCTGATCATTTGCTGGCGTTTGTGTTGTCGACTCACAGTTTAGGGGGAGATATATTAAACTGTCTGTACTCAGTGGTTTCAGGGAAACGGTAGCCAGGCGGGAACCCCGGATGCACCGTTCACTAACTGCACCTCAAAACGTTTTTACCTCTGATTCCTTATTATTTACTATGAATGGGAGGTAGGTGTGTGTGTGTATGTGTGTGGCTGTGTGACTATGTGTGGCTGTGTCTATGATTGCGTGTCTGCCTCTGTGTGCATGCATGGGCATGTGTTTTGCATCCGTATGCGTGTGCACGTCTGTGAAATGTGTTAATTTGTGTTAGTTCAAAGTTAATTTGTGCAAGGGAATAATTGGTGTGTGAAATCAAATGGGGTTGTTGTGTGTGCATTTTCGGTGTTTATGTGCATTATGAGCGTATGTGAGTTGTGTATTTGTGAAAACAGCTCGGGTGCTCTGTATGTGTATGTGTGTGTATCTGTCGTTCTGAATACACCCCCCTAATTAGGGTTCCAGTCTATAAAGTTTGATATATTACCAAATAAGTTATGTAAATCATATGATGTATTTGGTCCTGCCAGGGAAAAAATTGTGACCGGCTAATATATTGGCCAAATTATTACAGAGTGAAATTAGCAGAGTGGTTGGAGTGGCATACAACAGTCTCTTACCCCCCCCCCCCCCCCAATTTTTCTCCCCAATTGTATCTGGCCAATTACCCCACTCTTCCAAGCCGCCCCAGTCGCTGCTCTACCCCCTCTGCCGTCCCTGGGAGGGCTGCAGACTACCACATGCCAGGGGGACGTAGTGCGTGGGAGGATCATGCTATTCCCCCCCCCACAGTCTCCCCCCCCCGAACAGGCGCCCCGACCGACCACAGGAGGCGCTGGTGCAGCGACCAGGACACATACCCACATCCAGCTTCCCACCCGCAGACACAGGCAATTGTGTCTGTAGGGACGTCCGACCAAGCCGGCGGTAACACGGGGATTTGAACCGGCGATCCCCATGTTGGTAGGCAACTGAATAGATGGCTACGCTACCCGGACGCCTACACAGCAGTCTCTTAAGGGTCCCATCAAACTGTCACTGAATTAGTCATTCTGGACATTATGACTGCAAAATGTTACTGCACAGTGAACATGATACAAACTGTCAGTATTTGGTTCTTAATAAATTAAATAACAAAACTACTGTATGCACTAATTGAAGTGTAATATACACCGGTATGAAGGCCTCAAGGATCGTGTGTAATTCTGCAAAATTAATGATTACAGTAAACAAATTTGAACATGAATTCATATTTACATGAATAAATCATGTGTATATTGGATTAATTGAGGGCGATTTACAGCAGAACGTTTCATAATATTTGAAACGTTGATGTTCAACACTGCACGCGTATTGGATAATTGCAGACGTTTCACTTTTTGGAGGCTTTCGTTATTCTTTATGCACAGTTGCTCGTACTCCAACAGTAATTGTTTGGGGGGGGGGGGGCGGCATCGTTGATCAAGATGGAAGCAGCCGGCCAGGATGGTGGGAAACTCCGTCATTGCATCAACTCGATGCAATGTAATATTCTGAAATGTCTTAGCTCGGTAGGCATTAGGCGTTCAGATTAAAACCCCCTCAGAGTGTTAGCTGACCTTCATCAAAGAGTTCTAACCACAAAGTCATGGGAAGCGCGCCTCTCGTGGCACTCGGCCGCACCAACTTCCCAGCTAATTTGGAGGGGGAACGAGACTGTGGCGCGGCACGTGCCCGAGCGGTGGTTTGTCCTCGGCTGAAACCAGTGGTCCGGAGTTCATCAGGAGGTGCACGCTGGCTACGGGGCTAATTTGCTTACAAGGTGCGGATAATGCCGTTGCACCACGTGTGTTGAAGAGCCTCCGATTCTCATGGGTAATTCCGCTGATGCCTCCCTTAAGTGGTGCCCTGGGGAGCCATCTCTTCTTCTCCCACTCCCTGCCCACCCCCCCATTCTCTCACCTCTGCGTTTGTTTTTTTTTACCCCTCTCTCACTCCGTCCTCTGTCCTCCCCTCGTTCTCTCTGCTTCTCGGCCGCCTGCCTCTTCGCACTCCTCTCCGTCTTTCTGCCTGCGCCGTTGTTTGACGCTCCCGCTCTATTTCCTCCTCTCTCTCTCTCTCTCTCTCTCTCTCTCTCTCTCTCTCTCTCTCTCTCTATCTCTCTCTCTCTCTCTCTCTCTCTCTCTCTCACTCACCCTGTCCCTCTGTGTATTCTGTCTATTTGTCCCTTTCAGCTCTCGCTCTCTTCCAAACAGCCTCGCTGTCTCCAATCCTCCCTATCGTACTTGCACAGCGCTGACGCACCAGCGCTGCTGCCGTAACCGCTCAATCTGACATCACTGAAAATGATAAGCCGCTCGCAAAAATACCCAATGAAGTGGTGGCGCTGCCATTACCTTCTCCAATCAATTGCATGTATGCATTTATATCTGTCTGGCTGTAACTATATCCTGTCTGTGTGTGTATGCTGTGTGTGTATACTGTGAGAGTATGCTGTTCGAAGAAGGGCTGTACAACCAGTTTGTAGGCCAAAAATAAACACGGGTTTTTATAGCTGTCACGTTGTAGTTCAGCTATAACTTTGCAGGATGTCATTGCTATAATATGTCATGTCAGCTTGTCCCTAGAGATATACGAACACATGCTACCTTTAGCAAAATCTTCCTTAACAAGAGTATGCTCGTATGATAAGTATTATTAGAGATGTGTAGTTCCTGCTTGTCAGAAATCATTACCCAATTCATGTAAGAATCAGAATGTAATCCAGTGTACCATATATGGATGTATTACACTAATACAAATTCCCTACTATAGATGTGGCCCATTTCCCAGCATGACACTGACAAGCAGTATCGGCATATGTGTTACATAATATTTTGGGTAGACCATGTAAAAGTCTTTCTCTAAATCTCTTAAGATATTTGTATTCATTTTTTTATACTGGTGGGCTTTTACAGGTATATACAAGCCCACCCGATCGTCCACTTCTTGAAGGGGTTTGTTAGAAATCCTTCCCAGTAAAAAACCAGCAGGGTAAGTGTGTTAAAAGGAAGGAGTGAGGGGCAGTGAATGAGTGAGCGCTGAGGAAGTGTCAACAGCGGGTGACATTAGATGTGGTCGGGGAGGACCGGAGCTGTCAGGGCTGAAGTCCCGCAAGGGGGTAGGTTTGCCAGCTGCCTGTCTCTTTCTGCCTACTGACGTGGTAGCAAACTGACTGAACGACTGCTCATATTCTGTCAGATGGCCCATTGACTGACTGCCTGTGTGACTGCCTGCTGGACTGACTGTGTGACAGATGGACGGACGAAGACGGACAAAAGCAGAGATGGAGAGAAAGACGGGCACAGACACAGCTATTGCACCTGCAAACAGAAAAATTGCAATGGAGTCAGAGCTGATATGGGAGAGACTAGAGCTCAGTAGCATCCAAAGGACATCATGCAGTCAGATAACTTATCGGCCATTTTCAACAGTCACTAGATTATCAGTAGCCCAAAAATACCTGAATCAGGAATCAGGGACATTTATTTGTCGTTTCATTTCATGCACTTGCGTACATGAAATTAAATGAAATATAATGTCCCCCAGCCCACAGCAGTGCCGCACAAAGACAAAAATACATATCCAACAAGAACACATATATCCAAACTACAAAAAAACTACAAAGACTGCACAACCCCCCCCCACAAAACACACACATATATACACACACACACATATATATATATATACACACACACACACACATATAAACACACACACATATATATATATACACACACACACACATCTCTCTCTCTCTCTCTCTCTCTCTCTCTCTCTCTCTCTCTCTCTCTCTCTCTCTCTCTCTCTCTCTCTCTCTCTCTCTCTCTCTCTCTCTCTCTATATATATATATATATATATACACATCCATCCATCCATCCATCCATCCATTAACCAGACCGGGTCGCAGGGATGCTGGAGCCTATCCCAGCAGTCATTGGGCAGTAGGCACAAAATGCTGCTTGGCATTCCCCTCATCACATTTTCTATCTATTTTCTATATCTTCTAACTCCATATAACTTTTGTTATCCTGTTTTTTTGTTGGTTTTTTTTTTTACATGGTGACACTGGTCACGTGGCTTGGGACCTGGGCTGTTCCGGTGGCGTCTGGACACTGCTTGGCATCCTGCGCATCATATTCTTCATAAATTTTATAAGTCCATTATAATTGTGTGATCCTCTTTCAGTGTTGTATTGTGTAAATTGTGTAAACACAACATCCATTGCACCTTGTCCGTCTTGGGAGAGAGATTCCTCCTCTGTTGCTCTCCGAGGTTTCTTGCTATTTTTTCTCCCTGTTAAATGGGTGGTTTTTTTTTAGGGAGTTGTTCCTTATCCAATGAGAGGGTCTAGGGACAGGATGTTGTGTTGCTGTAAAGCCCCTTGAGGCAAATTTGTAATTTGTGATATTGGGCTATACAAATAAAATTGACTTGACTTGACAAAACACATATATACAAAAAATGCAGATCCAACATATCAACAAAAAATTCCACTGTCCAAGAGAGCGAACGCCAGCCAGGATGACTGTCGGAACTGCTGGTCTGCATGGGCTAGCAGTTAGCTTAGCCTGCCCCGCTTCCACGTCCTGTCAGACCGCCATCAGTGCTTTCTCTTCGGCCGCAACTCTGGGCAGGGGCCGTGGTTCTTGGGCCCAACGGATGCAACAGACCAGGCTCCCCCAACACCAGCTCACCCAGCCAGACACCTTCGACACACCTCCCCGCGCTCCGCATGACAACACCGAAAACACACGTCAATGCCAGGAGAGGCCGCCGCCAGACTGCCCTCGGTGTTATCGGAACTGCCGGTCTGCATGGGCTAGCAGTTAGCTTAGCCTGCCCCGCTTCCGCATCCTGTCAGACCGCCCTCAGTGCTTCCTCTTCAGGTGCAGCTCCGGGCAGGGCCGTGGTCCCTGGGCCCACAGGACACAGCAGACCAAGCTCTCCCAGCCGATCCAGCGTCAGCTCTCCCAGCCAACAAACGAAGACAACTTAGATGGAGACGTGGACAAAGACACTGCATGGACGGTACTGGGTGAGGCCACCGCAAACGTAAGTTCGCGCCGCCATCTTCCCCCACCGGTACTGGGTGATGCCGCCACAAACATGAGTTCGTGCCGCCATCTAAAGACCTACTCATGACCACAACACTACTTTGAACTGCCAGTTCAGTTAGAAAAACCTTGTTGGGGAAATTTAACAAGCAGCACTCCCCTTTCGTGCACCAGCTAGTTTGAGATGCTTTTGAGCAAGGCATCTAATTCCGTACTGCTCCACTGGAGTGGCTGAGTGGCCAAAACTGCGAGACTGCATTCGCAGCTCCTGGGTGCAACAGTGTGTGAATGTGAATCAGGGTGGTGCTGAAATAGAGCGTGCACGCTCAGCAAACCTCTTGGATGAAATATAGGTTAAAAAACGTGGAACCTCCATAGGCAAATATTGTTCCGGGCCCCGGGCGTGCTTAAAATACCCATGGATGAACTCCCTGCTCCACGTCAATCCAGTCCAAAGGCGTGCAAACAAAGAGAGGGAGATGGATGGGGTACAGGAGGACAGAGGGCCAGACAGGTGAAAGGGCTCCGGTGGCTGGGGGGGGGGGGGATAGAGGGGCACAGTTAGTGAAAGGAAGATGTGAAAATAAAACTTATGCGTAGACTGACTGACAAAAATATACCCAATAGACAGATAGACGGACAAGCAAACACACAGACAGTGTACGCGTTCCAGACAGATGTCCGGGGTATGCAAACAGACAGTGCTTTCGACGGACAGATGGACAAACAGCAAGGCGATAGACGATCAGACAGAGAGAAAAGCAGTGCTATTCATCTGCACTCTGACTCATCACATTGTTAAGTGTTCTGGCTCCAAGTGTGTGTGTTCAGAGCTTGTACAGCCTGTACACAGACACACGATCAACTATCTGTCTCTCTTTTTTGTTCTCTCTCGCTCTCTCTCTCTCTCTCTCTCTCTGCCTCTTTCTGATACTCTCTCTGTCTCTGCACCTTTCTGTTGTTATCCACTCCGTATCTCTCTTCAATACACATTTGCTTACTTAACATATCCCTGAGTTATTCTGTCTTTTTTTCTATTTTTATTTCCCTCCCGTCTCCTTATATTTCTTTCCACACTGCCGCTGCCATCTTTAAACGCCGCTCGAAACCTCGACTTCCCCTCTCCCCTCGCTGCATTCAACCCCCTACGTCCGCCGATCAATCTGTTTTTTGTCTTCTTCTCCCTCTCAACCTCTGCCCCTCCCTCTCTACCCTTTTTCTCTCTACCCTTTTGCCAATCTCTCTTCCTCTCCACTTCTTCTACCCTAGGTCTGATCTCGGTGTCCTATGACGAGTGGGACTACGGCCTGGAGGCCCGCGTCCGCGACGGCGTAGCCGTCATCGCCATGGCAACCTCCACCATGATGAAGGACCGCGGGCCTCACACCCTGCTTAAGTCCGAGTGCCACGGAACGCCGGATAAGAAGACCCCTATCTCAGGCAACCCCAACGAAGTGCTCAGGTGAGCGAAGGGTGGTTTTGCACCATGGCGGAAAGAAAAGAGCTCGGAAAAGTGCTCGGATTAAGGTCGATGAGAGATCAGTGCACACACGCTGGCGCACGCACAGGTCAGCATGATTGTGGAGATGCAGGTGCCAGTATGCAGGCCGTCAAACACTCACAAATACACACACACGTGCATTTCCTTCCCACACTCACTGTTATCCCCGTTATGTTTACCCCATGTGATAATAATCCCCCTTGTATATTTTCCGTTTGGAAAAAAAAAAAACAACAGCACACCGACACGCCCAGTTATCCATCTCAGCCGTGGGCATGTTGAGCTAGCTGGTTGTGATGCGGTGCGTTGTGTAGGCAGCACCTTGCTCTGCACGCTGCCTAATTGGTCCCAGTGGCGTTTCAGTCTTCGAACACTGACCTCTGTCGCGCTGCGCTCTGGAGCTCAGCACACTATTATATTCTGGGCCAGTTCCACCTCTCTGCCACTCAGCATGTCTGCTGTAATGTGTGTGTGTGTGTGTGTGTGTGTGTGTGTGTGTGTGTGTGTGTGTGTGTGTGTGTGTGTGTGTGTGTGTGTGTATAATTTGTTCTTATGCTAAAGATCTAGAGACTGAGCGGTGACAGAAAGATGTATTAATGGGTAATATATGTATGGTTGGCACGGTGGCGCAGTGGTTAGCATGGTCACCTCACAGCAACAAGGTCCTGGGTTCGAGCCCCGGGGTAGTCCAACCTTTGGGGTCATCCCGGGTCGTCCTCTGTGTGGAGTTTGCATGTTCTCCCTGTGTCTGCGTGGGTTTCCTCCCACAGTCCAAAGACATGTAGGTCAGGTGAATCGGCCATACTAAATGGTCCCTAGGTATGAGAGTGTGTGTATGTGTGTGTGTGTGTTGGCCCTGTGATGGTCTGACGGCCTGTCGAGGATGTCTCCCCGCCTGCCGCCCAATGACTGCTGGGATAGGCTCCAGCATCCCCACGACCCTGAGAGCAGGATAAGCGGTTCGGATAATGGATGGATGGATATGTATGGTTGCGTGTGAGCGAGAGAGAGAGAGAAAGCGAGACGGACAAGAGTTATGTGTGTTTGTCTGCGTGTCTTAAGGAGACCGGCAGGCAGACATTGGGGACACAAAAGTGGGCTTTACTTGCTGTTGTACCAAAATCCTGTTTCCTCCTTACAATTTGGGGGCATGCTATGTTGGGAATAGTGGCTGCACGGCGGCAGAGACGAGGCTCTGTTGCTATTTCTGCAGCTGCTTTATCACACACACACACACACACACCACACAAACACACACACACACCGAGCACACAGAGGGAACAAGGGTCAAGAAACAGGCTTACCTTTTCAGTGTTGACTTATGGAGAATGGCAGTGACTCATGTTCCTAACTTTTGTAGCGCACATCGCAAAAAAAATGAAGGTCATATAAACGTAAACAACATGAAACGGTAACACAAAGTGAAAGCCCACGCTGAAATGTAAAGTGCATGTCATGGAAATAGTGCAGCTTTGCACATGTCAGAGGCTCACACACACAGTAACACAACCACATGTGCACAGTGCGATCCTTTTTCCTTTGCTCATGCTCCAAGCGATGCCGCGTGCAGCTCTGAGGCGGCTAACCTTTGTTTCCTGTCCCAGTTCAACTCTTCAGATGTCATTTCAGCCCTTTCCTGCTCATCCACGGCCGTTCGAGGCTCCGCGTTTGTCCTCCCGTCTGCCGACCGCTCTGAGAGAGCCGCGGATTTTACCGAGCCTCCTGTCGCCCCAGAAAATAACCCTCTTGCCCCGTCCCTTTCTATCCTGCGCCGGTCTGTTAAGTGCCCCCCTGTTTTGCGTCCCCTCTCTCCCGCTCTGCTGTGTTTAAGGCCGGGGTGAAATCTGCCGTCAGATTGAACTTTTCACATCTAACAGCCGTGAATATGGTGTAATGAGACATTCAGCAGCATTCCTTTTTATTTGTAAGTGACTAGTATTGTGTTTTTTACACATTTTCTCTCAGTTTTTGCTTCAAATATATGGGCGTGGTCTATTCCTCATGAATATTTATGAGTTGACCCTTGCGTGACAAAAGCAGGTAAGGGTTGGCGGTAGAGCTGGGCGATATGTCGAATATCTAAGATATGTTCGATTTGATTTTGTTTGAGATATAGAAGAAGACGACATCGTGAATAATGCGGCGAACTTAATCTGTTCCCTGCAAAAAAATGAAACCTTAACAAGAGAAAGTACCTTGTATTTGGTACAATAAGTCCAATATTGAGTAGAATTATCTTGAATTATCTTATTCCATTGAAAGATAATTTTGCTTATTTCAAGTTTTTTTTCTTGATTTTGGTCAATTTAATCTTGTTTTACGAAAACGGGATTAACGTTTTCTTACTACTATTATTACTACTATTATTTTCGGCTGCTCCCATTAGGGGTCGCCACAGCGGATCATCCCTTTCCATCTCTTCCTGTCCTCTGCATCTTCCTCTGTCACACCAGCCACCCTGCATGTCCTCCCTCACCACATCCATAAACCTCCTCTTTGGCCTTCCTATTCTCCTCTTCCCTGGCAGCTCCATATTCAGCATCCTTCTCCCAATATACCCAGCATCTCTCCTCCACACATGTCCAAGCCATCTCAATCTTGCCTCGTCTCCAAACCGTCCAAACTGAGCGGTCCCTCTAATATAATCGTTCCTAATCCTGTCCTTCTTCATCACTCCCAATGAAAATCGTAGCATCTTCAACTCTGCCACCTCCAGCTCCGCCTCCTGTCTTTTCATCAGTGCCACTGTCTCCAAACCATATAACATAGCTGGTCTCACAACCATCTTGTAAACCTTCCCTTTAACTCTTGCTGGTACCTTTCTGTCGCAAATCACTCCTGACACTCTTCTCCACCCACTCCACCCTGCCTGCACTCTCTTCTTCACCTCTCTTCTGCACTCCCCGTTACTTTGGACAGTTGACCCCAACTATTTAAACTCATTCGCCTTTGTCACCTCTACTCCTTGCATCCTCACCATTCCACTGTCCTCCTTCTCATTCACGCATAGGTATTCCGTCTTGCTCCTACTGACTTTCATTCCTCTTCTCTCCAGTGCATACCTCCACCTCACCAGGCTCTCGTCAACCTGCAACCTGCTCTCACTACAGATCACAATGTCATGCGCAAACATCATAGTCCACTGAGACTCCTGCCTGATCTCATCCGTCAGCCTGTCCATCACCACTGCAAACAAGAAAGGGCTCAGAGCCGATCCTTGATGTAATCCCACCTCCACCTTGAACCCGTCTGTCATTCCAACTGCACACTTCACCATTGTCATGCTTCCCTCATACATATCCTGCACCACACCTACATACTTCTCTGCAGCTCCCAACTTCCTCATACAATACCACACCTCCTCTGTCGGCACCCTGTCGTATGCTTTCTCTAAATCCACAAAGACACAATGTAACTCCTTCTGGCCTTCTCTATACTTCTCAATCAACATTCTCAAAGCAAACATATCACCAAGAGTTGTAAACATATTGAGATTTTTGGGGGGGGGGTTCTCCCTTTTTCTCCCTAATTGTATCTGTTCAATTACCCCACTCCCTGAGCCGTCCCGGTCGCAGCTCCACCCCCTCTGCCCATCCGGGGAGGGCTGCAGACTACCAGATGCCTCCTCCGATACATGTGGAATCGCCAGCCGCTTCTTTTCACCTGACAGTGAGGCGTTTCGCCAGTGGAACTTAGCACATGGGAGGATCATACTTTTCCCCCAGTTCCCCCTCCTCCCTGAACAGGCGCCCCAACCGACCAGAGGAGACACTAGTGCAGTGACCAGGACACACCGACACCTGACTTCCCACCCACAGACATGGCCAATTGTGTCTCTAGGGACGCCTGACCAAGCCGGAGGGAACCACTCCTCATGGTGGTAGGCAACGTAATAGACCACTACGCTACCCGGACACCCCTTGAGATTTTTTTGTTTTGCAAATCGCTGAGCCCTAGTCGGCAGTAATGGTGGGCGGGGTTTCAAAGTTTGATGATTAGTCTGATGGGCTGTATGTAAATGAGTGTCTGATGACATCATCAGTATCAGAAAACTAAAAGATTGGCTGAGAGAAGCTGAACTAGGGGGAGATTTTTGAAAAATAGAGAAATCGAAAACCTGAATTCTACCTTTTATTCTTATAACCAGGTTGCCAACTCTCACGCATCTGGCGTGAGTCTCACCCTTTCAGGCTATGTCTCACACTCTCATGACACCAAGGCAAATCTCACGCCGAAACACTGCGACAGCACCAGAGATGAACAGGCGAACGGAAACGGAAGGTCGCTGGTTTGATCCCTGGCTCCTGTGGAGAGTGTGTCAAAGTGTTCTTGAGCAAGACACTGAACCCTTAACTGCTCCTGATGAGCAGGTTGGCACCTTACCATTTAACGTAAAAGTCTTTCTGGTATAGTAATGGTCAAACAAAGCAAATGACTTTGACTCTCGAAGACAGCTGAGTATTCGAAACCTGGGTCTTTTGTGTGAGTGTTTCCATGGAGACGCATCTTAAATTACTCTGATTGGTGCGCAATGCTTATCTCCATGTTGAACAGCTAGCTAGCTTGCGTTAGCTTTCTGTTAAGTGCACAGCAGGGAAAAAATTAAAGCAATGAATTCCCGTCAGGTTACCAAAGTTGGCCACTCTGTACAATTTATTTTTCAGTTGAAAGAGACAGCACAAAATGCATGATGGTTAAAGCAATAAGTGATGTTTGAGAACAGTAGTGTTTCAATTTCGATCCAACTTTAACCCCCCCCCCTCAGCTTTCCCTCCATTGCCGTGTACATGCTCGTGCTCTTTGTTCTGCCCTGCTGGGCTCCCATACGTCTACTCCCCTCTGTTCCGCTTTACTTCTCTCCTCACCCTCCTTTGTAGCGTTTGATTTGCCTTTGTCTCCCGTCTCTCTCTCTCTTTCCTTTCCTCTCTTCTACCGTGTGCTGGTGTTCTCTTTTCTCCATGCCCCCCCCCCCCGCTCTGCTCCTCCCTGGCCATTGTCTGCGCTGCAGATCCGCCGCTTTATAATCAACTTAGCTGTGTTGTTGATTAGATCAGTTGTGAGCACTGCTAAGATCCTTTGCCCCGCGCTGCCTTAACTAAATCTGTTTGATAATAACCTTTGTCTTCAAGCGCTCAATCAGGGGATTAGCATTTAGCCTACAGTCTATTTACTAGATACTAAACAAATGGTTATGGAGGCTGGCTTTGCTGGATGGATTTGTGGCTGGCTAGATAGATAGATAGATAGATAGATAGATAGATAGATAGATAGATAGATAGATAGATAGATAGATAGATAGATAGATAGATAGATAGATAGATAGATAGATAGATAGATAGATAGATAGATAGATAGATAGATAGATAGATAGATAGATAGATGGACACACCCGGTGACATGGATGAGTCCCTAGTCGAACTGTAGTATGAAAGAATAGAAAAATTGACCTGCTGTGCACATCTCGGCGTGGTGGCCATGCATTAGCTCTCATCTAGCTCAGAATATATCTGACCTAAATGTATGATTAATTATGACGCGATTATATATCGCACAGAGCGCAAGTCCAATACTTTCAGTTGCTTTTGTTGTTCGTAGTGGCTATTTATTTTGTTAAGCTGGAAGAGTTAGACATCTGCGAGACTTTCACTTTTCCACTAAATTTAGTCCAGGTTTAGCGTAGCTGATACATACCATATAGATAGCTTTTAAACGTTTAATCAACAT
>NC_079220.1:12384425-12401925 GCF_029633865.1 Lampris incognitus | reverse complement strand
TTTGCACGATGTTTTTGAATGTTGTTTGTATCTATGAGAGCACTCCCTGAAAAGTAAAGGAGAAGAAGAGATGATCAGAATTAGAGGTTGAGGGGCGTCCGGGTAGCATGGCGGTCTATTCC
The DNA here is from genome assembly GCF_029633865.1 of Lampris incognitus. Classification (NCBI taxonomy): domain Eukaryota; kingdom Metazoa; phylum Chordata; class Actinopteri; order Lampriformes; family Lampridae; genus Lampris; species Lampris incognitus. The sequence continues at coordinate 12,401,803 of NC_079220.1, read as the reverse complement.
ATTGCCTACCAACACGGGGATCGCCAGTTCAAATCCCCGCGTTACCTCCGGCTTGGTCGTATGTGTCCTGGTTGCTGCACTAGCACCTCCTCTGGTTGGTCGGGGTGCCTGTTCGAGGGGGGGCTGGGGGGAATGGCATGATCCTCCCACGCGCTACGTCCCCCCTGGCGAAACTCCTCATAGCAGGTGAAAAGAAGCAGCTGGCGACTCCACATGTATTGGAGGAGGCATGTGGTAGTCTGCAGCCCCCCCCCCCCCCCAGCTTGGCAGAGGAGGTGGAACAGTGACCGGGACGGCTCGGAAGAGTGGGGTGATTTGCCAGATACAATTGGGGAGAAGGGGGGGGGGGGAATTAGAGGTTGATTGAGAATCAAAAATCAAAACCAGAATCAAAGTCAGAATCAGTATCAGATTCAAAATGTGATGTCAACTAATACTCTACATCCATCCATCTATTATCCAAACCGCTTATCTTGCTGTCAGGGTCGTGGGGATGCTGGGGCCCATCCCAGCAGTCACTGGGATGGGCCATCATAGGGCCGTCTTTCTATTTCTCCAACCATGTTATCAATGACTGGTTAGTAACTTTGACACGAAAACTGTCCTGAATTTGAAATGGCGAGGTGCTCACGTTGAACATATCGGATATTTCTAGTGAGTTGAATATGTTTTAAGAATACCTCAGTCGAATAGGAGGGGGCGTTAGGGGATCTAGGAGATAATAGGTCTCCTCTGTATAGGGCGCAGAAAGCATAACAAACAATAGTATCAGAAACATCTCTGTTGTTGCTGACAACCTTGGGTAATTGGTTCAGAGGTTGTCTTTGCTTTTTTTTTTTTTTTTTATTGAGCACCCACTTTGGGGTCAGTTGTGGGGTCAGCGTTACTCCCCTTGCTTTGGCAGCAAAGATACAACAACTGGCGTTGTTATTTGAGCCGGACTAACTTAGTAATGTTATTCTTGCTTGAGCTGAAATATGGCCAATGTAACGGCAAGTCAAACCGTTACCGTTATCCGGACGCCCCCCTGTGGTTGCTTTTCTGTAGTGTGTGCATCCGTCTTACCATGCTATTCACAAAAGTCCCCGAGTATGCAAATCAGTTGGAAGTGACCTGTTAATTTATGCTAATGTTAATTGCAGGATAATCAAGGCTCAGCATTTTTGGTTTTTACCAATTTTCACAGAAAAATACTCAGGTTTTTTAAAAGGAGCAGATCGGTTTAAACTGATTACACCCGGATTTTAAGTTTCCACGGATCCAAAAGTTGTTCCTGTTCGTGTGAGGTTATGTAACAGTGTCCCCTTGTGGCGAAATTCGGCATGCTGGATGGCTTTGAAAAATAAAAACTGAAAACGCTGAGCCTTGAGGATAATCTAGTGTCATACACAGGATTTGCGTGTGTGTATATGAGCGTATATTCATTTGTGCGTTCATGTATATCTATACTATGTGTATATGGGCAAAGAATGTGATTATTAAAGAAGTGGCATGCATCAGCAACTATCATCGACATTCCCTTGAGCAAGGCATTCAACCTCATGCTGAAGCTGTAGTGGAGCTGCTCAGTGGCAGATAGCAGAGCACTACGACTATACAGGTCAGCTCCCTGGTGTTGTTTTGCATAACTCCATGAGTGTAAAGAGAAGCACGCACACTCAGCAAACACCCTTTGGATGAACTAGGAAGAAAAAAACCCACATACCATCATCGGAGAGATACGCATAGATATGAGTGTATGTGTGTGTGTCTGCGCATGTGTTTGTGTGCGCACGTGAGAGACGGAGAGAGAGTGCATGTGTGTTCCAGTGCATTTCTGAGTGTGTGCCCGATCTGACCCCTCCATGATAATCTAAGGATGGAGGGGTGAATATGTGAGAGGAAGAGGCAGACGTGGAATACGATCACATGCAAACCAAGAGTGAAGTTAAAGTACCTTTGTATAAACTCAATAGTTTTGGTATCAGGGGAGAGCGAGAGAGAGAGAGAGAGAGAGAGAGAGAGAGAGAGAGAGAGAGAGAGAAGAGAGAGAGAGAGAGAGAGAGAGAGAGAGAGAGAGTCAAAGTTTAGTAAAAGTAGTGATATGGCTGATCCTCTCTCCTTTTCTTTGAATTCCATATTTCTCTCTATTTCTCTGCATCCCTCCATCCCTCTGTGAGATTACCGTTCCCATAGAAACGCTGCAGATTGGCTTGGAAGTCAGTGGTTGTGGCTGCCATGGCAACACATTACATATGCTTGTGAGTCACTCCATTGCTGCTGTCAACGCGTATATGATGTTATAGCAGGAACACACACAGGTGTGTGTGTTCCTGCTATAACACACACACACACACACACACACACACACACACACACACACACACACACACACACACACACACACACACATAGACATGCCCGCAAGGGCCCCACATTGTTACGTATAACAATAGTTTAAGATTAAAGAGGGCAAAGCATCCAGTCATTTTGTAAATGGCTTATGATTTATGCGGCAGGTTCTGTGCACTTCGTGTCCATGCCAAGGCTGTACATCATGGCGCTGTTAGCCAGACACACGGCGCTGCATGAGCCTTCATCATATATGACACCTTTCCTCATCAAAAGCATATGGAAAACAACATTATCTTTAGAAAGTAAAATTAAGCAAGTGGTGCTCGTGCAGTTACTGAAGCGCTGCACTGCTAAAGTCAGTCCTTACATTATTAACAAGTACATCATATTAATGTAAATATAGAATTTTAATATAAATGATTAAGAGATGATATAATAACGTAGTAATAATATAGTATATACATTTACGGCCAAGACAATGGTTGGACATTAGCATGGTCAAGTGTTAAAGTAATGTGATCTGTTGACGGTGTTGTCAGTTCATGTCAGAAATGTCAACGTCATTGTTTTGGGGTTCTGTTAAAGTCACAGGAAGAGAGGACGGCACCAGGGTGCCTTGCTCAAATCTGAAAATGTATTAATTCAAACATTTATCATGTGAGCATGATTCCTTTAATGTCAAAAGAAAGTGGCAACACGATGAAAGGGAAGTTCATCAAATGTGTCATTGACCTGCTGCATCAGTACCAGTCTGTCATGTGTAGATGTTTCTAGATGTCTCTCAGTAGGTTATTATCATGTGTAGATGTTTCTAGATGTCTCTCAGTAGGTTAGTATCATGTGTAGATGTTTCTAGATGTCTCTCAGTAGGTTAATATCATGTGTAGATGTGTCTAGATGTCTCTCAGTAGGTTATTATCATGTGTAGATGTTTCTAGATGTCTCTCAGTAGGTTAGTATCATGTGTAGCTGTTTCTAGATGTCTCTCAGTAGGTTAGTATCATGTGTAGATGTTTCTAGATGTCTCTCAGTAGGTTAGTATCATGTGTAGATATTTCTAGATGTCTCTCAGTTGGTTAGTATCATGTGTAGATGTTTCTAGATGTCTCTCAGTAGGTTAGTATCATGTGTAGATATTTCTAGATGTCTCTCAGTTGGTTAGTATCATGAGTAGATGTTTCTAGATGTCTCTCAGTAGGTTAGTATCATGTGTAGATATTTCTAGATGTCTCTCAGTTGGTTAGTATCATGTGTAGATGTGTCTAGATGTCTCTCAGTAGGTTAGTATCATGTGTAGATGTTTCTAGATGTCTCTCAGTAGGTTAGTATCATGTGTAGATGTTTCTAGATGTCTCTCAATAGTATCATGTGTAGATGTTTCTAGATGTCTCTCAGTAGGTTAGTATCATGTGTAGATGTGTCTAGATGTCTCTAAGTAGGTTAGTGTCATGTGTAGATGTTTCTAGATGTCTCTCAGTAGGTTAGTATTGTGTAGATGTTTCTAGATGTCTCTCAATAGTATCATGTGTAGATGTTTCTAGATATGTCTCAGTAGGTTAGTATCACGTGTAGATGTTTCTAGATGTCTCTCAGTAGGTTAGTATCATGTGTAGATGTTGTTAGATGTCTCTCAGTAGGTTAGTATCATGTGTAGATGTGTCTAGATGTCTCTCAATAGTATCATGTGTAGATGTTTCTAGATGTCTCTCAGTAGGTTAGTATCACGTGTAGATGTTTCTAGATGTCTCTCAATAGTATCATGTGTAGATGTTTCTAGATGTCTCTCAGTAGGTTAGTATCATGTGTAGATGTTTCTAGATGTCTCTCAATAGTATCATGTGTAGATGTTTCTAGATGTCTCTCAGTAGGTTAGTATCATGTGTAGATGTTTCTAGATGTCTCTCAGTAGGTAAGTATCATGTGTAGATGTTTCTAGATGTCTCTCAATAGTATCATGTGTAGATGTTTCTAGATGTCTCTCAGTAGGTTAGTATCATGTGTAGATGTGTCTAGATGTCTCTAAGTAGGTTAGTGTCATGTGTAGATGTTTCTAGATGTCTCTCAGTAGGTTAGTATCATGTGTAGATGTTTCTAGATGTCTCTCAGTAGGTTAGTATCATGTGTAGATGTTTCTAGATGTCTCTCAGTAGGTTAGTATCATGTGTAGATGTTTCTAGATGTCTCTCAGTAGGTTAGTGTCATGTGTAGATGTTTCTAGATGTCTCTCAGTAGGTTAGTATTGTGTAGATGTTTCTAGATGTCTCTCAATAGTATCATGTGTAGATGTTTCCAGATGTCTCTCAGTAGGTTAGTATCATATGTAGATGTGTCTAGATGTCTCTCAGTAGGTTAGTATCATGTGTAGATGTTTCTAGATGTCTCTCAGTAGGTTAGTATCATGTAGGTGTGTCTAGATGTCTCTCAGTAGGTTATTATCATGTGTAGATGTTTCTAGATGTCTCTCAGTAGGTTAGTATCATGTGTAGATGTTTCTAGATGTCTCTCAGTAGGTTAGTATCATGTGTAGATGTATCTAGATGTCTCAGTAGGTTAGTATCATGTGTAGATGTTTCTAGATGTCTCTCAGTAGGTTAGTATCATGTGTAGATGTCTCAGTAGGTTAGTATCATGTGTAGCTGTTTCTAGATGTCTCTCAGTAGGTTAGTATCATGTGTAGATGTTTCTAGATGTCTCTCAGTAGTTTAGTATCATGTGTAGATGTTTCTAGATGTCTCTCAGTTGGTTAGTATCATGTGTAGATGTTTCTAGATGTCTCTCAGTTGGTTAGTATCATGCGTAGAGGTTTTTAGATGTCTCTCAGTAGGTTAGTATCATGTGTAGATGTGTCTAGATGTCTCTCAGTAGGTTAGTATCATGTGTAGATGTGTCTAGATGTCTCTCAGTAGGTTAGTATCACGTGTAGATGATTCTAGATGTCTCTCAATAGTATCATGTGTAGATGTTTCTAGATGTCTCTCAGTAGGTTAGTATCATGTGTAGATGTGTCTAGATGTCTCTAAGTAGGTTAGTGTCATGTGTAGATGTTTCTAGATGTCTCTCAGTAGGTTAGTATCATGTGTAGATGTTTCTAGATGTCTCTCAGTAGGTTAGTATCATGTGTAGATGTTTCTAGATGTCTCTCAGTAGGTTAGTATCATGTGTAGATGTTTCTAGATGTCTCTCAGTAGGTTAGTGTCATGTGTAGATGTTTCTAGATGTCTCTCAGTAGGTTAGTATTGTGTAGATGTTTCTAGATGTCTCTCAATAGTATCATGTGTAGATGTTTCCAGATGTCTCTCAGTAGGTTAGTATCATATGTAGATGTGTCTAGATGTCTCTCAGTAGGTTAGTATCATGTGTAGATGTTTCTAGATGTCTCTCAGTAGGTTAGTATCATGTAGGTGTGTCTAGATGTCTCTCAGTAGGTTATTATCATGTGTAGATGTTTCTAGATGTCTCTCAGTAGGTTAGTATCATGTGTAGATGTTTCTAGATGTCTCTCAGTAGGTTAGTATCATGTGTAGATGTATCTAGATGTCTCAGTAGGTTAGTATCATGTGTAGATGTTTCTAGATGTCTCTCAGTAGGTTAGTATCATGTGTAGATGTCTCAGTAGGTTAGTATCATGTGTAGCTGTTTCTAGATGTCTCTCAGTAGGTTAGTATCATGTGTAGATGTTTCTAGATGTCTCTCAGTAGGTTAGTATCATGTGTAGATGTTTCTAGATGTCTCTCAGTTGGTTAGTATCATGCGTAGATGTTTCTAGATGTCTCTCAGTTGGTTAGTATCATGCGTAGATGTTTTTAGATGTCTCTCAGTAGGGTTAGTATCATGTGTAGATGTGTCTAGATGTCTCTCAGTAGGTTAGTGTCATGTGTAGATGTTTTTAGATGTCTCTCAGTAGGTTAGTATCACGTGTAGATGTTTCTAGATGTCTCTGAGTAGGTTAGTATTATCTGCAGGTCTCTCCTCTAGATGACCATAAAACCTTTCTATCAATAATACAGCTTGATACACAGAAATAGTCTATAACAAATACATTGAAAGGAGCAAAGAATAGTGCTGTGTGTGTGTGTGTGTGTGTGTGTGTGTGTGTGTGTGTGTGTGTGTGTGTGTGTGTGTGTGTGTGTGTGTGTGTGTGTGTGTGTGTGTGTGTGTGTGTGTTTGTGAAGAGAGAGAGAGAGAGAGAGAGAGAGAGAGAGAGAGAGAGAGAGAGAGAGAGAGAGAGAGAGAGAGAGAGAGAGAGAGTTGGCTTCATGCTAGTGTTGTAAATTTTGGGGATAATGACCACATTTAAGGTGTGTGTGTGTGTGTGTGTGTGTTGGGATGGGTCATATGAAGAAGACACACACACACACACACACACACACACATTTTTCATTTATTTATTCATTTACGTATGTATTGTGTGCATGCTTTTGAGGCAGTGTTTCCATGGAAACAGTAACCCAGAAAGCAAGAGAGAAGAGATGGAGAGACAGAGAGAAAGAGAGCAAGAGGTAGAAAGTGAAGGGAGAGAGAGAGAGAGATGGAACGGGAGAAAGAAGGAAACTGAGCTTTGAAAACGTCAAGATATTCTGCATTTCTGTGTGTGTGTGTGTGTGTGTGTGTTTGTGTGTGCACGCGCACACACGTGTGTATGTGTGAGGAAGGTGAAAGTGTGTGTGTGTGTGTGTGTGTGTGTGTGTGTGTGTGTGTGTGTGTGTGTGTGTTCAGAGTGTCTACGGGGGGAAGCGTTAGTGTGGGATGAGATTGAAGTGATTTGAGTTCATCTGACAAACATTCCTGTTCTCACATATGCACACTTAAAGACTCCCACGTTGTACATTCACCATCATCCCTGAGAGAAGGAGTGTCTTGTGTGTGTGTGTGTGTGTGTGTGTGTGTGTGTGTGTGTGTGTGTGTGTTGTGTGTGTGTGTGTGTGTGTGTGTGTGTGTGTGTGTTTAGCGCAGATGAATTGAAGTGATCTCACATGACAGAGACACTCCAGCCGTCTCTCTCTCTCTCCCTCCCTCACTCTCTCTCGGTGAGACTCTTCCTCTCCATCCTCCTCATCCTCCCACCTCTCTCTCTTGTGCACACACACACACACACACACTCATGCGTGTGTTTGATGATCTGACAATCTGTACGTTGGGTGCCTCACATTACATTCGTCTGTCACCTGAACATTTGAAAGGGCGCTGCGGTGTCATGACTTGACAGCAGACATAGCGGTGCTATTTTCTCTGCCCCCCCCCCCATATACACACACACACACAGCACCAGCCTTGCTGTATATGGCGCTCTACAAACATCATGTGGGGAATAGCAGTTATCAGCTAACTCTCCCATCTATAAAGCAAAGAAGAGAGGTGTGGATTTGTTTTCACTGCACGTTTTGCAAAGACACACACACCTAGATGTGTTGTGTATGTGTGTGTGTGTGTGTGTGTGTGTGTGTGTGTGTGTGTGTGTGTGTGTGACTGTGGCCTGTCCAGATGCAAGGGTCAGCCAGATATGGCACACACAATGGGACCAAGCGAGGGTGTCGGGAGATATTTTAAGTGAGGTGGACCGGTTCATCGCTGCGGGAATTGAACTTTCGGCATTCCGATTATGGGATGATTTGGAGAGACGGTGACCCAGACTTGGCGGTAATTCCCGTTAAACAGAAGGACGTTCCTTCATCATCACAACCGTCTGTGGAGACCGCTTTGCGCGCACAGTTCTCATTTCTCATCGCTAGCCAGCGTGACCAGTCATTATTGTGATTATGATACACATTATATAGTTATGATATACATTATATAGTTATAATTATATATAGTTATGATACACATTATATAGTAATGATATACATTATATGGTTATAATTGTATATAGGTATGATATACATTATATAGTTATGATATAGTTATATACATTATATAGTTATGATATAATTATATACATTATATAGTTATGATATAATTATATATAGTTATATACATTAGTTATTGTTATGATATAATTATATAGTTATGATATAATTATATATAGTTATGATATACATTATATATAGTTATGGGAAACTGTGTTTGTGTTATATTTGGTCTATCTGGTCATATTTCCCTTTTGCAGCTTTTATGGGTCTGCTGAACGTTAATTGCTTTGTCTGAATAGATAAGATTAACAAAAAGATACCGAACAAGATGGTAAATCTTTAATGATTCCCTCCGGGAAACTGGGTCGTTGCAGGAAACAATAGGACTTAATTAGGAAATGAACAAAACAGAAGAAACACGGAATGTGAGTGTCACAGCGACTGACAGCCACTTGCACATTTCCACATTGTATTTCATATGTGATAAAACTGCATATGCCGTACTGACTAGTTCTCTTTCTCTTTGCTCCTCTCCCCTTCTCTCTCTCTCTCTCTCCCTCTCTCGCTCTCTCTCTCTCGCTCTCTCTATCTGTCTCTCTGTCTGTCTCTCTGTCTGTCTGTCTCTCTCTCTCACTTGCTCTCTCTATCTGTCTCTCTGTCTGTCTGTCTCTCTCTCTCACTTGCTCTCTCTATCTCTGTCTCTCTGTGTCTCTGTCTTTCTCTCTGTCTCTCTGTCTCTCTCTCTTGCGCTCTCTCTCTCTCTCTCTCTCTCTCTGTCTGTCTCTGTCTCTCTCTGTGTCTCTCTCGCTCTCTCTCTCTGTCCTGGTACCACTGTTCATGTTGTTGGAGAGTTTATTCAGTAAGGTAGGGGAGGTTTTCTCCAAGCACATGTTCATTCTGGGGTTTAAGTATAAACAAACTGTAAAGGAAAAATGTCAGCTAATGAATTTTATCCTGGGACAAGCAAAAATGGCCACGTATGTAAGCAGAAAGAGGAAGATGGACAACTCGGTAGACACTGATGTGAAGCTGTTGTTTAATAGGATCGTAAAGGCCAGGATGATGATCGACTTCAATTATTACAGAGAAATGAAAGATATCCAGCAATCCAGTGTTATCTGGGCTCATGGGGATGTGTTGTGCTCAGTAAACGACAACCAACTTGTTTTTTTCTGGAGAATTGATGTGATTTACTTTTATTTTTTAAATATTTATTTATTTGCTTGTGGTTTGAATATGATTGTATTTTTTTTAAATAAAAGTTACCTTTTAAAAGTAAAAAAAATCTCTGTCTCTCTCTGCCTCTCTCTGTCTCTCTGTCTCTGCCTCTCTGTCTCTGTCTCTCACTCATTCCAGGTACCTGATGAATGTGACGTTTGAGGGGCGTAATCTGTCGTTTAGTGAGGATGGATACCAGATGCACCCCAAGCTGGTCATCATTCTGCTCAATAAGGAGAGACAGTGGGACAGGGTGAGAGCCATAAGACAGACGGAGACAGACCCTTGCCGCGACGAGTCTATTTCCATTTATGTATTTTGCCTCAAAGTGTCGTCTGTCTGTTTATGTTGACGTCTGCATCCTCGCCCGCTTGTGGAGACATCAGTATGCACAGAGACCGCTCTATGGGAAAAAGGAAATGAAGAAAAAACGAGCATACATGCAGCATAATAAGGATGCAGACACTCATCCAGCCCCCACTGATTCCCATATAAAGTGTGGACGATTGTTGATGAACCAAATTTAAAGCTGAACTATGGAGTTTTCTGACTAAACAAATACGGGTTTGTTTACATTCATAATTTCACTTCTGCAAAAGTAAAATATTACTTGTTAGGCCCCACTGACTATGTTGACAAACTGATTGCCTACAAAGACGTTTAGAAAATCCATCCATTATCCAAGCCGCTTATATCCTAATTAGGGTTGCAGGGATGCTGGAGCCTATCCCAGCAGTCATTGGGCAGAAGGCGGGGAGACATCCTGGACAGGCTGCCAGTCCATCACAGGGCCAACACACTCACACCTAGGGACAATTCAGTATGGCCGATTCCCCTGACCTACGTGTCTTTGGACTGTGGGAGGAAATCGGAGCACCCGGAGGAAATCCACGCAGACACAGGGAGAACATGCAAACTCCACACAGAGGACAACCCCCCCCCCCCCCAAGGTTGGACAACCCTGAGGTTCGAACCCAGGACCTTCTTGCTGTGAGGCAACAGCGCTTAAGACGGGGCCACTGTGCTGCCCTGTTTAGAAAGTCTGTGTCTCCCTGCCTGCCACCCAATGACTGCTGGGATGGGCTCCAGCATCCCCGCGACCCTGAGAGCAGGATAAGCGGTTCGGATAGTGGATGGATGGGTGGAAGTCCCCGAAGTTTGCATCTGGGTTTCAGCACAATTTCTTTGAGAGGAAGCTCCCACCTCTTTATTTGATTGACGGCCGAAGTTACAGCCATGGCTGACATGCTTATGCTTCGTCTTAGGAAGGTCAGGAACATTTCTCCCCATTGCCCATAATGTTAAAAGGCCGACTTTCTGTCACCTTCAGTTCTGTCCGTGATTACTTATTTTGCATTTCAGCATAACACATTACTTAAAACAAGGATTTGATCGAGAGTCACAAAATGCTTACAGCCCGGAAATTACTGTTTGCCTTGGTTAGCCAGTTAGCATCTCCCTCTGTGCACCTCGGTGCTCATGGCGTATGTCCTTGTGCGCGTGCTTGAAAAATCATGTGATGGTTGTGTTCCCCCCCCCCCTTTTTTTTTTCTCCCCAATTGTACCTGGCCAATCACCCCGCTCTCTGAACCGTCGCGGTCGCTGCTCCACCCTTTCTGCCGAACCGGGGAGGGCTGCAGACTACCACGTGCCTCCTCCGATACATGTGAAGTCACCAGCCGCTTCTTTTCACCTGACAGTGAGGGGTTTCTCCAGGGGAATGTAGTGTGTGGGAAGATCACGCTATTCCCTCCCAGTCCCCCCCCCAAAACAGGTGCCCCAACCGACCAGAGGAGGTGCTAGTGCAGCGACTAGGACACATATCCACATCCAGCTTCCCACCCGCAGACACGACCTATCATGTCTGTAGGGACGCCCAACCAAGCCGGAGGTAACACGGGGCTTTGAACCGGCGTTCCCCATGTTGGTAGGCAACAGAATACACCGCTATGCTACCCGGATGCCCGATGTTTGTGTTTTTGTTATGGTACGGGGACCCACATTGCTTGGAAGTACTACCAGTGTCCCAAAACTCAGCAATTCACCTTTAATTAAACATCCATTTTGTGCCTCTAACATCCGGTCGTGATGGCAACTTAATTCTCACATCTGGCTGAGTCTAGGTCTAGCACCAGCAGAGAATAACACAGCCTGGTCATGCTGACGGCTGCATAGAAGCTGTCCCTCGTACTTGCATGTGCTTATGCATACCTCCTTTATTTACCTGTTTCTGTCTGTTTCTTACCGGTTGTCTTTCTTGCCCATCTTTTCATCTATTTTTTTTATTTCTTATTTCTATACAAAAATCTGTTCTTCTTTAGGTAAATACTGGAATCATATTAAGTATTGAAGCAAGGAACACTTTTTACTCGCACCCGTGTACTGAATGCCCCCAGTACAGGCCCGTGGTTGTACGGGGTGATGAGTGTGAAGCAGGGTGTTGCTGAAAACAGTCAGCGTTACCTGGATGCAGGACAAGTCTTTTTTCCCTCTTTCTTAAACAGAGGAAGATGGGAGATATGAAGGCAGACAGGGTTCATTATGACAAAAGATCACGAGTTAGAGCGAAACCTGAAACTTAACAGATACTTACTATGTGCCAAGTAACCAGGATGCCCATCTGGTGTATCCCACCATTTGACTTCCTTCACTCTCTCTCCCCTTCATTCCACTTGTTATTATTTCCCTCTCTCCTCTGGCTCTCTAATCTATATTCTGTCCTCTGATCAGAGAACAAGGTGACTTGCTCTCCGTCTGTCTCTCTCTCTCACCATATCTACCCCCCCCCCCGCCCGCCCGCCTTCTTCTTCTGCTTCTCCTACTCCTGCCACACTCATGTTTAATTCTTAGCTTGACTTCCAGCTGGACCATTTCTTGAGTCCTAATGAGTACCAGCCCGACTACCCATCCTTCCCTCTCTCTCTCTCTCTCTCTCTCTCTCTCTCTCTCTCTCTCTCTCTCTCTCTCTCTCTCTCTCTCTCTCTCTCTCTCTCTCTCTCTCTCTCGCTTGCTCACTCGCTCCTTTTCCTCACAGCCTTTGAAGTGTTGTGAAGGCTCTGCAATGTCCAGTCCCGTTTAGTCTCCTCCAGACTGATTTTAACTCTTTCAGCTTTATCCCTTCCCTCCCCTGTCTGTAACCCCCCCCCCTTTTCTCCACCCCTATCTCTCGCTATCACCTCCCTTTCTCTGTCTGGGTGGAAGATGGTTGTTGCCTGCTCTGGGGAAGCTCAGTCTTAGATTGTCCACTAGGCAGACAGCTTTGCCTAGTTTGAGTTCCTTGGCGTGCTGTATATGTGTGTGTGTGTGTGTGTGTGTGTGTGTGTGTGTGTGTGTATGTGCAGGCACGTGGGAAGATGTTTTAAGTAGGGGGGCTGCCAACTAAAATCGCGACTCCCGTGCTCCCCATACACCGCACAACTCCGAGAGGGCTCTTCTATTCACACCTGCCAGAACGGACCAGAACTGACAACAACATATCGAGTCCCCCCCATCCCCATGTCCCAAGTGGCAACATCAGTCCCAGTCACGGTCCTACAGTCAGTTAGTCAGTAAACGGTCTCCTACTTAGTCTGAGTCGAGCCCCCAAAACAACACAAGAATATCCACAGCATGAACACCACATCATTAAAACACCATTTTAAATCTAACATTAACAGCCCCATCAGCCATTGCGCTCCCCCCAGCGCAGAACCGCCGACAGTCGGAGCGACCGCCTCTCCTGGTCGCTACAGTATGACATCATTGTGTTGTTTGTAAGGTGCGTGTGTAGCAGATTTGAAATGGAGTGTTTACTCACTTTATTATTAAGAATGTACATTCCACGCAGCCCCGCCCACTGTATAAAATGAAGGTATGTTTTTTTTTTTTTTTTTTGCGCGTTAGGAAAAGTTAGGCATACTGTTGGGTCTAAGATGTTACACAGCCACCTGTCACTAATGGGGGGGGCTGCAGCCATCACTAGGGGGCGCTGCACACACCCCCCCCTCCCACACGCTAATGTGTGTGTGTACAGAGTCAGGAGAGTGCGCCCTGACTGTATGTGCTGCAGCTCTCCGTGCAGCCCTATCTCCCATCATAGCCGGTTCAATTTGGCTAATAATCTACATCCATTTGGACCCACATCACTCCCTCGATAAAGTGGCCCACTGGGCCCCGTCTGGAGGCGAGGGCAGAGACAAAGACTTCAGGTGTGATTTGTGGCGGTCAGCATCTGGGGGGAAAATTGACTAAATGATGATGTTAATTCAACGCCGAGCCGCAGGTCCTCGAGAGCCCTCCAGGAATAGAGCCGCACACTCCTCTGTGGGAGAGCCAGCGTTTTACATGCAGATTAACCATCTCTCTCGCTCTCTCTCTCTCTTTCGTTCTGTCTCTCTCTCGATCATTATCATCCTCTCTCTGACGAACAGAGGCTTACGTGATTTGTTCACTCACTGTTTACGTGTATTAAATGCTTTCTCGTCTGACTCGCTCCCTATCATCCTCCTCCACTTCTCCCCCAGTCTTCATTCTTCTGTTTCACTTCTCATTCTTTCCTTTCCCTCAGTTTTTTTTTTATTTGCTCCGTCTCTTTTTTGTTGGGCTCTCTCAGCTCACTCTATCTCTCCACGCCTTTCTCTCCCCATCTCCCCTCATCAACTCTATCCCTCTCTCTCTCTCTCTCTCTCTCTCTCTCTCTCTCTCTCTCTCTGTCGTTTCCCTCCTTCCGTCATCTGAATTCTGTTCTGCTCTTTCCTCTGTTTCAGTCTCGTCCTTCAGGTTAACCTTGCTCTCATTCTCTGCTCTGGGTCCCAGTCCTCCTCTCCTCTCCTCTCTTCTTTTCACTTTTCTCCTATTTTTCTCTCCTCTCCTCACTTCTTTTCACTTTTCTCCTCTTTTTCTCTCCTCTCATCTCTTCTCTTCTTCTTTTATCCTTTTTTCCACTCCTCTCCTTTCCCATCTTCTCCTGTCCTCTCTAATCATCTCTTAAGTCCTTTTGGTCTATTTCTTTTGCTATTTTTCATCCCATATGTCCTTGTACTCACTTCCTTCCCCCCGTCCACTTCTCTTTCATACACGTGTCATAAAACATCTTGTTAATGTCCCTTGTTAATTTACCCAGCGTGTTATGAGGTTATAAATCCCCAGTGAAAGTAAAATGGCTTTTCAATAGTAACATAGATCACTTACAGGTCTGCACTGGCTCGTGCTGTTGTGTTGTGTTGTGTTGTGTTGTGTTGTGTTGTGTTGTGTTGTGTTGTGTCTATAGCTAACCATATGCAACAACTATAGTCGTTTTCTTTTCTGGAGTCTCTCACGTCATGCTGTCCACATCCCACTTCGAAGCAAATGCTATCTCAGTGCTTCATTTTTTTGTGTGTGACATTTACAGTGAGGTGTTTAGTTGACACCCTCCGTTTATCCAGAGCTGCTTCCAGTGAACACAGCCAGGAGAAATCTGGAACCTGATGGCTGCAGATAGTGCCGCCCAAAGGAAACAGTGAAAATACACTCATGGGAAAGGATATTACCGCATGTGCAATGCACACACATGCATACACTTGTGTGTGTGTGTGTGTGTAGGTGTGTGTAGGCTGTCAAAGTTAACATGTTAATGTAAACAGTTATTAATGTTGATTCATGTGTTAAAAAAAATTGCAAATGAACGCGTTTAACTTTTTGACCCCATCTGCCATAATTCCATTGCTAATGCTTGGTTTGCGTAACTGCACACCGAGCTTAATCAACTCCTAGTTTGTTGCTTTCAAAACAGATTAAAATACTTTCATCATATGGGGGGGGCGTCCGGGTGGTGTGGCAGTCTATTCCGTTGCCTACCAACACGGGGATCGGCGGTTCGAATCCCTGTCGGCTTGGTCGAGCGTCCCTACAGACACGATTGGCCATGTCTGGTGGGGGGGAACCAGATGTGGGTATGTGTCCTGGTCGCTGCACTAGCGCCTCCTCTGGTCTGTCGGGGTGCCTGTTTGGGGGGGTTCTGGGGGGAGTAGCGTGATCCTCCCACGCGCTACGTCCTACTGGCGAAACTCCTCACTGTCAGGTGAAAAGAAGCGACTGGCGACTCCGCATGCATCAGAGGACGCATGTGGTAGTCTGCAGCCCTCCCCGGATTGGCAGAGGTGGTGGAGCAGCGACCGGAATGGCTCGGAAGATTGGGGTAATTGGCCCCAATCGGAGAGAAAAATGGGGGGGGGGGAAAGAAAGAAAAGAAAAAAGATATGGTTGATGAAATGCCAACTGGTCTTCCAAATTGAGTATTTACATTCAAAAAATGTAAATACTCAATTTGGAACTACTGCTAGAAAGAAAGTGATCAATGTTCATGATCATGTATGAACCATCATTAATGCTGCAGTAGTAACATTGAACAGTCCGGTGCAAATCTTTCCGCATCTCTCTCTGCTGCCTCATATCATTCTGCTATGCCCCTCCCACCAAATAACCTCCGCTTCGCTCTTCAGCCTCTTACACCTGTATCATAGTTGATAATCTATCCATGTAAAAAAAAAAATTTTTTTTCAGCGAATCTGTTAGTTACACTAATATTGTTCATGTGAAGCAGCCGTTTTGAGCCGGTCATGTTGATTTTTTTAGGGTTAGTGTTAGAACCACAAGCCACCGGCGGGGCAGAGCAGGGAAACTGAAGATAGCCTTCATGGGCTTCTTCTGAATTTGCCACCATATCTTTCAGGAGGTTAGCTAGGCTAGCTAGCGCCATAGCAACGAAATACGCCTGGCGAGATTTTACGCCACTTCCGTCCGTGGTTGTACCCCATCTAGCCACAACCGCAGAGCAGACATGACTTGATTATGTACATGCACATCTGTGTTTCCAGAACAGCCAATAGGAACGTCCTCTCTCTGACGTGACCCGTGATTGGCTAAAATCTTCCATTCCGGGCTAGATGTTTTTTAAAGCCTAAATGCATAGCCAAGAGGAGGTGCGGAAGTCCAGTTTTCTCTCAGACCACTACAAAATGCTGAAAGGTTATTATGGAATTTTTGCCCAGTGGCACCATAAAGAAAATCTGCCTACCCCAGCTTTAATTGGCACACAACAAGTCTTAAATGTTATTTACTGGCCAAGCATATATTTGATGTTTGCAACAGCTCTGGAAGTGGGACAGAAACTGTAACATGCCAGACCACATCCTGTTTGAAAGTCTTCAAAGTTGACCACAGCAACTTCGATGTAGATCGCTATGTATTTTGTAATATGTTCCAGTCCTCCACCCCTCTAAAAAACTGTACTGAACCAGATTAGAGGCAAATTTCAAATCGTTGGTAGTAAACCTCAGTACCCTTTGATCGTGTGATTAATCCAGTGATTAATTCGAATAATGCATAATTAAGCCTATGATTAATTAGATTTAAAGAATTACTCGTTTGACAGCACTAATATCTGTATTGTGTCTTGTTTGAAATGATCTGAATCTCTTGCGTGTTTGGCTCCCACAGGTCGGTAAATGGGAAAACGGCTCTCTGTCCATGAAGTACCACGTGTGGCCTCGTCAGGAGCTGTATGGCGGGGCAGCGACAAGGGAAGATGACCACCTGTCCATTGTGACTTTGGAGGAGGCTCCATTTGTCATTGTGGAGGACGTTGACCCTCTGAGCGGCACCTGTATGAGGAACACGGTGCCCTGCCGGAAACAGCTCAAATCAACGTGAGAGACAAGCCTCGGCTATACCAAATCAAACTTAAGTCAGCCAGTCATTGTTTAAGAATCTGGACAATAGGGCGTCTGGGTGGTGTAGTGGTCTATTCCATTGCCAACCAACACGGGGATCACTGGCTCGACTCCCCCGTGTTACCTCCGGCTTGGTCGGGCATCCCTACAGGCACAATTGGCTGTGTCTGCAGGTGTGAAGCCAGATGTGTGTATGTGTCCTGGTTGCTGCACTAGCGCCTCCTCTGGTCGGTCGGGACGCCTGTTTGGGGGGAGGGGGAACGGGGGAACTGGGGGGAATAGCGTGATC